>NC_059287.1:6237716-6292716 GCF_017591435.1 Portunus trituberculatus
GACCGACCTTTTCTAAAGCCAAATTGGCTATTCGATAGTAATTTGTTGTCTTCAAGGAACTCGATCCATTGTTTTTTTATTACTCTTTCACACATCTTACACATTACACTAGTTAGTGATACTGGTCTGTAATTTAGAGGTTCTTCCTTCCTTCCGCTCTTATATATGGGAACCACCTCAGCTCTTTTCCATTCCACTGGTACTGTTCCATTTTCTATTGAGCATTTTATGATGTTGTATATAGGACTTGCTAGTTCTTCCCTACATTCTTTCAGTATTCTGCCTGAGACTTCATCTGGTCCCATTGCCTTTTCTTCATCCAGTTCCTTCATTAATTCTTTTATTTTAAGCTTGGTTACTTTAATCTCTTCTATATAGATGGTTTCTCTATTACCCTGTGGTCTTTCAAATTTGGATTCCTTAGTAAAGACATCCTGGAACTTATTATTTAACAGTTCTGCCATGCTTTTTGGGTCTTCCACCATCCCATTTTCTCCTTTTAACCTTTCTATTGTTTCTTTTTGTGTATTTACCTATTTGTGTATTACAGGGCCCGAGCTAAGCTCTGTGTGTCCTGTCTCCTTGTCCATTCCTGTCATATCTCTCTTTCATCTGATTGACATACACCGCATCAACGACATCACTGCTCAGTTTATTCCACTTATGAATGCTACGATGCGGGAAACTGTATTTTCTCACGTCATTTAGACAGATGTCTTTTATTAGCTTTTTTCCATGTCCTCGGAGATGATTAATTGTGGTCACCTTTATCAACTCTCTGTCCAGTATGTCAATCTTGTTCACCAATTTATACATAGTTATCATGTCTCCTCTTGTTCTTCTCTCTTCTAATGTGGTCAGCCCCAGCTTCCTCAGTCTTTCCTCATAGTCTAACTCCTGAGTCCTGGTACCATCCTTGTTGCCAGCCTCTGTACCCTTTCTACCTTCTTCACATTTTTCTTCATATGGTGACCAGACACAAGCTGCATATTCTAACTGGGGTCTTATTAAGGTACATAATATCTTCTTCATCATTCCTTCATCTAGGTAGTGGAATGCAAGGCCAATATTTTGAAGCATGTTATATGTTTTCCAAAAATCTTGTTAATGTGTTTCTCCGGTGACAAAGTGTTTTGCATGGTTACTCCTAAGTCTTTCTCCTCATTGGTCTCTTTAATTTTCTCATCACCCAGCCTGTAATCCCAGTTTGGTCTGTATCTACTTCTTCCCATTTTCATAACATGGGTCTTGTCTATATTAAATTCCATCTGCCACTCCTTACTCCACTCATATATTTTATCAAGATCTTCCTGTAACTTGTTACAATCTTCCACATTCTTTACTCTCCTCATAATTTTAGTATCGTCCGCAAACATGTTCATGTAACTGTCAATTCCTACTGGCATATCATTAACATAAATCAAAAACATGATGGGACCAAGCACTGACCCTTGTGGAACTCCACTGGTTACCTTCTTCCACTCGGACTTCCTTCCTCTCACCACTGTTCTCATTTCTCTTCCCACTAAGTAATTTTCCATCCATTTTGCTAGTTTATCATTTACTCCTCCAATCTTCTTTAGTTTCCACATCAGTCTATTGTGTGGTACTTTATCAAAGGCCTTTCTCAAGTCCAGGTAGATAGCATCCACCCATCCCTCTCTATGTTGTAGTATGTCAGTCACTCTTGAATAAAAACATAATAAATTGGATACACGATCTTCCTTTTCTGAAACCAAACTGTCTTTCACTCAGAATGTTTTCACTTTCTAGATACTCACTCCACTTAGCTTTAATTACTTCTTCACATACCTTGCACAATATACTAGTCAACGATACTGGTCTATAATTTAGCGGTTCCATTCTACTACCATTCTTATATATAGGCACAATGTCAGCTCTTTTCCACTCTTTTGGGACTAATCCTGTTTGTATGGAGGTTTCCACAATATCAAATACGGGTTCAACAATTGATCCTTACATTCATTTAGCAACCTCCCAGATATGCCATCAGGCCCCATTGATTTATTAATATCCAGATTGCTTATAATTTTCCTTACATCTTCCTTAGTAACCATGATGTCCTGCATTTGCTTTATTTCTGTAGGCCTTCCTCCCATAAAATGCTCCTCCTTTGTAAACACTTTGCAAAAGTTGTCGTTCAAAATTTCAGCTATATCTCCAGCATCTTCATATACTTCTTCCCCGTTTTTTACCTTTACTATTGCCTCCCTTATATTTAGTTTTCCATTTATGAATTTGTAAAACATTTTGGGTCACTATCACAGTTTTCCACCACCCTCTGTTCATATTCCTTCTGTGCTGTTCTCCTTACTTCAACATATCTATTCCTTGCTGTTTTGTAAACTTCTCTTGATAATACATCACTGTTTTTCTTAAGTTTCTTCCATGCCTTTTCTTTGTTCTTTTTTGCTTCTTCACAATTTCTATTAAACCACTGTTTATTATTTAAAGTCCTCTTTCTGTAATATGGCACAAACTTTTTCACAGCAGAGTTATACAAATCCATAAATTTATTGTATTTCAATTGCATATCCCTTTCCTGGTATACCACGGACCAGTCAATTTCATTAAAGAACTCCCTTATATGGTTATAATTTGCCCTAATATAATTTAATTTTTCCTCCCTCGTTCCACAATCTTATTCGTGCTTAATTCCGTATCCAGCTCAAAGCTTAGGACATCATGATCGCTTCTCCCCAAGGGACATTTATGTTCAATTTCCTCTTTTAGAGATGCCCTGGTAAATACCAAATCCAACCTTGCTGCAACATCTTGTCCCCTGCACCTTGTTGGTGATCTCACCCACTGTGTCATCAAGTTATTTGTTGCTACGTTTAACAATTCCTCTGCCCACTCACCACCATTCACCACTTTGTAGTCTTCCCACACTATTTCTTTATAATTAAAGTCTCCGACTATCATCACTCTATCCTTTCTGATGAGTTCTTGCTTCATTCTCTCTAAGAGTATTTATCATCACCATTTGGTACTGTTCATATTCCCAAGCACTGGTTCTGGGTGGTATGTATACTGTTATAATATTAATGTCCCTCTTGCCATCTGTTATAAGCATACTTATCACTTCCTCATTTCTCTTACTATAGTTCACCTCCTTCACTATCAGATCTTCCTTAGTAAGAACCATTATACCACCACCTCCTTTATTTTTTCTATCATTTCTCCATACTTTGTAGTTTTTTACAACAAACCAGTCTAGCTTTATTTTGGGCCTTAGCTTTGTTTCCACTACACACATTATGTCCGGTTCGTTATTTCTTAGGTAATCCATACATTCTAGCCTCTTAGACAGAAATCCATCTATATTCCTGTAAGTCACTTGTAATCCATTCCTAGTCTCATTCTTCCATGTAATGTCTATTCCGTCTGTTTTATCCACCACTTCTTTAGCCTCCCATTTCTCATCCTCCAAAAAAACTTGGTCTTTTCCTCCTCTGTTCTTTCGTCATTCCTCTCTTTCACTTCAGTTACAGTGTGTGTGTGTGTGTGTGTGTGTGTGTGTGTGTGTGTGTGTGTGTGTGTGTGTGTGAAGATTTACACTTGTTGATTATATTGTGTTGCCTTTGTTATGACTTTGCTGAGAAAGAAACATGCATATAAAGTATGGCCACAGAGGAAGGATGAGATGCCATGTGATGTATACAATGAGAAGGGGAATGGAGGGAATAGAATCTACATGATCCAAAAGTGAAGAATGGAGTAGAAGGTGAATTAGAAAGAGGATAGAATGAAAGCAAAGGATAGAAGGATATAGATGAAGTGAGAATTTCAAATGATTGCTTGATTTTGAAGAGTAAAGGTAATTTGAAGTTTAGCCAAATGAATTTCTTTCATATATATATTGTGCTGTAAAAATGTCTTTTACATCCATTGTTAAGTAATGTTTATAGGTGAAGCTTCTTTTTCTCAGAATTTTTCTTTGATATATAAACTAAATTCCTTTTGTGCCCCACTCAGATGGTTCTGCCGGGCATCCTGGAGCAAGCTGTGAGCTGCCGTGACCCTCTCTCTCAGGAGTATTTGATGGAGTGTATCATTCAGGTAGGAAGGGAACTCACGTTAATTACTCAACATTCAATTAAGTGTAATATTAAGTAATTAATGAAAACTTGTAATTGTAAGAAAAAAGCTCCATTAAGGTGCTAACTCCCAAAGGGAAAGCCAAAAAGAAATATCCAGAATTTTTTGAGGTGCCTTGAAACTTTCTTATTTAAAGAGTCAAAGTCATAGGAAGGAGAAATATAAATATAGGGAGGGAGTTTTAAAGTTTACCAGAAAAAGATAAAACATTGAGAATGTATTAGGCGCCTAGAGCCAGAGTAACAAGTGGCAGAAATGAAAAACAGAGAGAGAGAAAGTGTTGAAAGTTTTGCAACATTCAGAATGCAATATCTCCTCAATTAATTGAGATATGAAGTAGGGCTTGGCTTCAAAATGTTTTCTATTGCATGTGGTTTACAGTCTATACCTGGGCATTTAGTGAACCTAAAGGATTCTGAAAGGCTAATGGATGACTTTTTTTTTATCCAGTTTATTTGTAGAAACAACAAAAACACTTGCAATATTTTGTTAATCAAACTTGCATGTATTGTTTATCTCTGTTCCTGTGTCAAGTTTCAGTTCAATGAGATTCACCACCATTGAAACCATTCTTGACTGATGTATTAATTTTATTAAGCAAAAACATAAGTGACACTCGTGCACATACTTCCTTATCTGACCACCCAATAACAGGGGAGAGTGATAAACTGTAGAAAAATGGCTGTCCTTTCAATGCCAGAAAATGGAAGCAAACAACTAACAATCCCAGAAAATAATTCATTATGAAGGATAACTTTTTTTTTTTTATGTTATGGCCTATAGCACCAATAGACATACTTGAAGAGTATATGTGGGAAGCACTGTTCAGCTTCCACCCATTAGTGGCACAGGCAATTTTATTTATAGTGGTGCTGAATAAGAAAGAAAGAAAATTATCACGCCTGTATGTGGTGGCTTGTAGACCTGCTCACATATGCTTCTCTCATAGTCCTTCATCTTTTAGCTAAGTTTTTCTTCCACTCAGCAGGATTACGCACACTCTTCTTTCCCCTAAAAGGTTCTGGCTCCTCATGGGGGCATGTTGTTGTCTGCCATAATGATAAAATCTTGCTTATTAGCATAAAAGAAAGGCAGAGTGTCATTCAGTGGTGGCAGGTTGGCTGAGGGTGTATGTCTGCATAAGTGTCTGTGTGGTGTGAGGTGTGGGGGAGGCAGGCTGCTGCCATCATTGGCTCACAGGCTGCTAGGTGGGAGTTACTTTATTCTGGCTCCAACTGCTCATCGCCTTGCTTTGAGAACAACACGAAGGGTCTATAGATAACTGCATTTGGGTGGGTTTTCGACCCTTTTGTGGTGTCCATTCTGACTTCAACTCCACTTCCTGCCACAGTAGGAAGGTGGGGGAAGACAGTGCAGTAAAAATAATTAATTTGGCTGGAGTGTCACTTGCATTACTCTGGCTCTAGGTGCCTCATATGTTAACTTTTTGTATTAAAGAGAGATAGGCATGATAGCGTTAGAAAAAGTAGTAAATGCTTTGCTTGCAGTAAGATCAGATGAGCAGTTGCAGTATTCCAATGAAGAGAGAGAGAGAGAGAGAGAGAGAGAGAGAGAGAGAGAGAGAGAGAGAGAGAGAGAGAGAGAGAGAGAGAGAGAGAGAGAGAGAGTGAAAAATAGTCAAGTTACAAGTTAGAAGAGGAGAAAGGTTACTATAATTTTCTATTAAGTTTATAGCTAGTTTGAGAACAGTCTTGGAATGATTCTAGGCAGAAATGTAAACTGCATGAGGTTCAGATGATGAGAAGCTCTAGTGATAGGAATAGAATATACTGCTAACACAAATTGATTTATGAATAACAATTAATTCACAGTTATATCCTTTCATATTGTGATGATCTTAACAAGGTAATTTTAACATTAGAAATGAAAACTACATCTGAATGACAAATGAACAAGTGGTTTGACAGATTTGTGATTGATCTAACAATCTTTTCCTCCTCTTCAGGTGTTCCCTGATGAGTTCCACCTGCAGACCCTCAGTGCTTTCCTTAAGGCTTGTGCAGAGTTGCACTCAGAAGTCAATGTCAAGAACATTATTATCTCCCTCATTGATCGCCTTGCCAACTTTGCCCACCGGGAGGATGGCAGCGGCATTCCTGAGGACATCAAGCTCTTTGAAATATTCTCAGAGCAGGTTTCTCAAGTCATCAAGGTGAGATGGAGAGGCATTTCTGGTGTTTAACACAAAGACTTCTGTACAATTTAATACTTAATGTGAAATCAAATACTATATTGTTTACTGATGCAGGTGCACCCCTAGCATATATCTTGTTCCTGATTATATTCAGTTTGCTTGCATATGACTGTAGGATTTATTTTAGCAGTCAGACCATTTTGAAATCTGCAGAATTTTTTTTATTTTTATACAAGAGGGAAACTAGCCAAGGACAGCAAAAGATTAAAAGAAAAAAAAAAAGAAAAGACCCACTCGAATTGCAATTTCCCCAAAAGATTGATCAAGAATTAGCCAAAAGACAGGGACAAATGTCTTAAAATCTCCCTCTTAAAAGAAGTCAAGCAGTAAAAAGATGGAAATACAGAAGCAGGCAGGGAGTTCCAGAGTTTACTAAAGAAAGGTATGAATGATTGAGAGTATTGGTTAATTCTTGTATTAGAGAGTTGGACAGAATAGGAGTGAGAGGAAGAAGAAAGCCTTGTTCAGCAAGGCCACAGGAGGGGAAACATTTTTTTAATGTGCTGGCCTATAGCGCCTGTAGGTAACTTGAAGCGTTGTTAAGCATCCATCCATTAGTGGCACAGGCGATTTTATTTATATTGGTACCCATATTAGGGCCCATATCACCACCCACTCGCATCTTTGGTGTAACCACCTAGAACCCAGGTATCATGGTGTCATGTAGGTAACTTTAAACCACTCAACAAATGGCAAAGTATCAAGGCGATACATGGTGGGATTCGAAACTATGCGTGATCCTACGCTCACCACCTTATCCACTATGCCACTGCAAGATTAATAAAACAGCTTGAAAGTAGCGATAAAAGATAGAAAGAGATGCAACATTTTGGCGGTGAGAAAGAGGCTGAAGACAGTCATTCAGAGGAGGGGAGTTGATGAAATGAAAAGCTTTTGATTTCACCCTTTCTTATAAAACTGTGTGAATGGAAACCCCCCCCCCCAAACATGTGAAAAGTACTCCATACAAGGATGGATAAGGCCCTTGTACAGTTAGCAGTTGTAGGGGTGAGAAAAACTGGCAGAGGCACCTCAGAATGCCTAACTTCATAGAAACTGTTTTAGTGAGAGATGAGATGTGAAGTTTCCAGTTAAGATTATGAGTAAAGGACAGACTGAGGATACTTAGTGTGGAAGAGGGAGACATTTAAGTGTCATTGAAGAAGAGGGGATAGTTGTCTGGAAGGTTGTGTGGAGTTGATAGATGGAGGAATTGAGTTTTTGAGGCATTGAACACTACTAAGTTTTCTCTGATCCAATCAGAAATCTTAGAAAGATCAGAAGTCATGCATTCTGTGACATCTCTTCATGATCTGTTGACTTCCTGAAGGGTTGGTCGTCTCTGAAAGGACATAGAAAGATGTAGGGTGGTATCATTAGTGTAGGAGTTGATAGGGCAAGAAGTTTGGTTAAGAAAATCATTTATGCATAATAGAAAGGGAGTGGGTGACAGGACAGAACCCTGAGGAACACCACTATTAATAGATTTAGGAGAAGAACAGTGGCCGTCTACCACAGCTGTAATAGAATGATTGGAAAGGAAACTTGAAATAAAGTTGCAGATGTAAGGATAGAAACTGTAGGAGGGCAATTTTGAAATCAAAGCTTTGTGCCAGACTCTATCAAAAGCTTTTGACATATCTAACGTGACAGCAAAAGTTTCACTGAAATCTCTAAAAGAGGATGACCAAAACTCAGTAAGGAAAGCCAGAAGATCACCAGTAGAGTGACCTTGACAGAAGCCATACTGACGATTATATAGAAGATTGTGAAGTGACATGTTTAAGATCCTCCTATTGAGGATAGGTTAAAAAACTTTAGACAAGCAAGAGTTTAAAGCTATAGGATGGTAGTTTGAGGGATTAGAACGGTCACCCTTTTTAGGAACAGGCTGAATGTAGGGAAACTTCCAGCAAAAAGGAAAGGTAGTAGTTGATAGAGTTGAAAGAGTTTGGCCAGACAAGGTGCAAGCATGGAAGCACAGTTCTTGAGAACAATAGGAGGGACCCCATCAGGTCCATAAGCCTTCTGAGCATGTAGGCCAGTGAGAGCATGGAAAACATCATTACAAAGAACTTTAATTGTAGGCATGAAATAGTCAGAAGGAGAGGGAGGGACAAGCTTAGAATCATCCAAGGTGGCATTGTTAGCAAAGGTTTGAGAGAAAAGTTCAGCTTTAGAGACAGAAGAGATGGCAGTGGTGCAATCAGGATGAAGTAAAGAAGGGAAAGATGAAGAAGTAAAGTTATTGGAGATGTTTTTGGCCAGATGCCAGAAGTCTCAAGGGGAGTTAGAGTTTGAAAGATGTTTACATTTTCTATTTATGGAGTGTTTGGCAAGTTGAAGAACATAATTGGCATGATTCCGGGCAGAAATATAAAGTGCATGAGATTCAGGAGATGAAAGGCTCAAGTATCTTTTGTGGACAAGTTCTCTATCATGTATAGCATGAGAACAGGCTTTGTTTAACTAAGTTGAGAAGGTCTAGGTTGAGAAAAAGAATGAGGAATGTACGCCTTCATGCCAAACACCGTTGCCTCTGTTATGTGTTGAGTGCACAGAGATGGGTCTCTGACACAGAAGCAGCAATCATTCCAGGGAAAATAAGCATAATACCTCTTCATGTCCCCCCAACTAGCAGAGGCAAAATGCCAGAGATATTAGATGATTTTAGGAATTATATTGCATAGGTCAACTACTTTGTTGAGTGATATGAAATAAAGAATCTATATTGAATGCAAAGGAAACTGAGGAAATAATAGTAAAGTTAAGATAAATCCCAAAGTTTCAGATCATGTGAAAATAAAAGACAAAATTGTAGCAAGAGTTGGCTAGTACAAGTATCTTGATGGTCATCTGGAAGGTGATGCCAGTACAGATATGACTTGAAAGAAATGTAATTAAAAACTGTACTTTGGACACATCCTGATAATTGTGATTTTTTACTTCATCATTAATCTTCTATAACTCAGTTACTTAATTTATTTAGTTTTTAGTGACATATCATAGATACAGAAGACAATCTTTATCTTTCTATGACTTGAAATCATTTAAGAGGGAGGTTTCTAAATGTTTGTCCTATAGTTTTGGTTAGCTCTTTTTACCTATTTGGGACAAGCACCTCAGTGGGCCTTTTTTTTTTTTTTTTTTTTTTCTCTTTATTTTTTTTCCAACACATTTTTGTTGCCCTTGGCTGATTCCCTTCCTGTTTAACCCCTTCAATATGAGGACATGTATTTTGTATTTGTGGTGTATTTTTTTTTTTCCCCGGATACTGTAAGAGATTTTTCAGAATGTAGGTCATATAGGATACGATGGCTTACTTGACTTTCATCATTACTACAAAGGTATTGGATTGGCTCAAACCAGGATAGGTACCAGTGCTGGTAATAATTTTATTAATTTTTGCTTGAACCAATATGTAAGTATAGGACTTATTATGATTAGTTTATCATAAAAGTGAAGTACTTTCAGCTGTTTTCTGTTTTTTATCATCTTAGAAAATTGCCAAGAGCAGCCAAACTTTAATTTTTGTTCTCTCTAAGATTTGTATGGGTTTATTTCATAATGTATGTACCAAGTATGAAAAATCACTCACTATTATCATTTTTATTTCCATTGAGGAGAGAGAGAGTGAGTGAGTGAGTGAGTGAGTGAGCAAGCTGCCTCTGAGTCAGGTATCCCCTTTCATCTCCCAGCCTGTATATGGTGCTGGGGCCATTTTTTATTGTCCAGAGTGAAGAGGTTAAGAAGGAAAATTTGTTATAGTTTGAGTTCAAGTTTTTATTTAGTAACCTTTGTCTTTTCCTGATGTTTTATCACTCTTTTTTTTTTTTTTTTTTTTTTTCTTGCTATGGAGATATGAAAAGATGCTCTCTCTCTCTCTCTCTCTCTCTCTCTCTCTCTCTCTCTCTCTCTCTCTCTCTCTCTCTCTCTCTCTCTCTCTCTCTCTCTCTCTTAGGCTTTTTAATCAACATGCTATTTAGTTGTTGAACATATTTGATTTATCCTTAGCTTTGGTTTCATGTTATCTTTTCTGGCTTTCCTGTATACCTGTGTCACTTAATGTTTGATCTTGTTTTGTGGTGCAGTCTCGGCCTGACATGCCGATGGAGGACATGGTGAGCCTGCAGGTGTCCCTCGTTAACCTGGCACAGAAGTGTTACCCAGATCAGATCAATTATGTGGATAAGGTTCTGGAAAACACACTTGAAGTCTTCCAGAAACTCAACATTGAAAAGTAAGTGATTTTTAGTAGTGATGTTTTTATGGTGCTGTGTTGGTGCTAATAGTCACAGTTTTTCTTTTTTCTTCTTTACATTGCTAGAAGATTTTTGCTGCTTCGTATGAAAAAGGAATAAAAAATAACTATATTTGTAAATCCATTACTGCTTATTTTGTGCCACTGTGTAATTACAAGAAAAGTTTCAATTGTGGAGATTCTTTTAAACTCCTGTCATGTAGACAAAGGTAGATGTGAGGCATTGAGTCATGTACAGCATTCACCAATATTGTTGGCTTGAAGAAGTGAATTAGTGAAGCCTTGAAGTAGATAGTTGAACTGAAAAGGGAGCTTTTAATGTTTATCAAATGGTGCTCCTGGGTTAGAACAAGCACTGATATTATTATTGGTTTATGTCATAGGGAGATTCATGGTATTAGTGCATATCTTCATGTCATTTTGCCATATAATTCTCACATTACCTTGGCCTTTGCTGTCCACAAGGATGATGCAGGGGTAAGAGGGAAAGAGGTTCCTCCATGTGCATGATAACAGTAACAGTAATACTCTGTCATTCACAAGTTACATCCTGTTGTGCATACATAGACATCTTGTGTGTTTCTAGTGACTCTTATTGTACACTCAAAGTAGTATTAAAAAGAAATGTCAAAATTTACCAAATCTACTGCTTGTGACTTTGGCATCCAGAGAAAACATCTTGAAAATTTTTTTTATCATCTTTCTTTCCTTTATTAATCAGTGACACCACTGTCACTCAGTCATTAAAGCTGGACGTTTCACTCAGACCTTTGCTATTAACCCAACATTAATAAGTCTGGCCTTGTTTCTTTTTCACTTCACTCTGACTATATGATGCCTGTTATTGAAATATTTTCTAATGTTTTATTTGCTGTCTATACCTTGATTCTCAAAAGGCTTTTGGCCTTGTGGGAGTTCTTTCATTCACTGAAACTGTGCTTATGTGTTTGCTCCTTGCCTATGCAAACTGCAGTTTGTTTATCAACTTCAGCTTTTCCTTCTTGGTGAAAGTTTCTTCAGGCTGTTTACAAGTTGGATGATTGCTCTAATCATTCAGTCTAGACATTGGTGTTATTTCATATCTTTGTAAAGCTTTTAATTTTCCTCATGGGGGATATTTTTATGTGTATCTATCCACAACTTTTTTTCATAATTGTCAATAAGGATTCTATAAAGGACATTCTTATAGTTGGAGGAGTTACTGTTGTCTTTACAAATCATTAGCTATAGTAAAGTCTGTCATAAATCTTTATTAATTGTAAACTTCCTTCATACATACAACCTTTATCAATCTCTTTGGAGATTCATGTTTTCTTTCTGACTGTTCTTTTGCTACATTGGCAGACAGCCACTATGCTCCTAAACCTATAAATTGGGATGTTTCACAGGACTTTGCCCAATCTTTCAATTTCTATTATTCCTAAATTATCTTCATAGACAAATTTCAAGCTCTGTTCACTCATGCTGATAACTCAGTTATCAATTAACCAACTCACTATGTATTGTCATTCATGAAGAGGAACTACAGAACTCTTAACTCTTGTAATTTCAGAATGTGGTGAGGCAAACTGTTCATTTTCAATGCCTCAAAAATCCAATTCCATCTCACAATTTCTCAGCATAACTTCCAGACAATTATCTCATCTTTATTTACATTCTAGTGTCTCCCTTGTGGCAGTTTCATGTCCAAGCTCTTGCTGGAATACCTTCTATAAAGTTTGGAGTTCTGTATCATTTCCAACAGTTTTTTTCCATTCTTTTCTTCCATTTTCTATATAGAGATATTATTTGTGTTTGTCTCTGATATATGAAGAGATTCAATATGGCTTTACTAAACAAGGTGGTTTTGGCTACCTTCCTATTACTGACTGACTTGAATCTCTGATTTCATGCTACAGTGTTGCATCTCTTGATATATTCTACAATATTTTTCCTGATTACTGCTCTTCTGAAATTGGTATTTGCATGCCTTCTTCCCTTGCATAACATCACTGCACTAGATTTTCTATTTACTCTCACCTCTATTCTGTGTGACTTAATGATACAAGAGTTAGCATTATATTTAATGTTTTACTTCTTTCATGGATAAACCCTAGAGCTGTCTGTCTGTCTGTCTTTGTTTCCCTTTTCCTACACCTGAACTGGTTCAAGACAGGGATTTCAACACACCTTGACAATTAAATTAGCCTTTAGATTTGGATGTCTTCTATCCTACTTTTGCTGGATCAGCAGTTGCATGGGCTATTTTCCCCACACAGTTTATGATGTTGGTCATCCATTTTCCTCCTTCATATAAAGAATTAATTGAGTTAGTATATGCTTTGAGTGGTGGGTTCAAGAAAGCAGTATTGTCTTAAGCAGGCTTTTTTTTTCATATAAAAGATTTTTTGTGTGTGTGTTTGGTATTCCCCTCCAAGAGTGTTAAGTAATTAAAGGCATTTACATATAGGTTAAAGGAAACTGAATCTCCCTTTCCCTCTGTGTGTCTTGTCATTATAAGAAGAAATATATGGAGGACTGAGTCTCCAGTCCAGACACTTTATCCATTATTGATTATTGCAACTCAGAGAAATATGGAAACATATATTCAATGCCTTGTGTTTCAAGGTTGATTTGTTCATACAGGTTAAAATCTTCCTTTCCTTTGGAGACTTTTAAAAAGATTTTTTCTTCTGTGTGCTACTAATATAAAAGAAAGATGATTGAAAAAATCTCTTAAAATTATAGGAAAAAAAGTAAATATCTTCTATTAATCTTTATGTGACACCTATTTCTGAAAATACCTCAAAAAGAGAGGGCCATGACAAGTTGTCCTAAGTCTAGTGGCTGTCTCACTGTGGGACAATGGACAAACATGCTGAGGTGATAGTGACTGTAGCAGACACAGATTATGTATTCATACCATTGTTATTCTAGCAACAAAGTGTTCATTGGTTGAAACACCTCAGTATTCTAGAAACTAAATATAAATGTTTTTACAGCAGATGTCACTTCACACCACAAGTACTCACATACTGGCCCACCATAAATAGGGTTTGTCCATCACCTACAGCTGGCCTCAGAAATGTTCAGCAACCTAGGGATTTGTGTCCAGTGTGATATGTTATGGAATATATTACAAGCCTGTTTCACTCAAGTGCTCCAGCAGCTCTAAAGCTACGTTTACACTAGGAATGGGCAGTCGGGAAAGCAGGCAGACTGATAAGGGGATAATGGGGGTGAGTGAGTGTCCACACACAAGACTGGCATTGTCAAAACCCTGTGCATTTGTCAGTCTCATTGAAGCTTGCATTTCCGACTATTTTATTTTTGCAATTACTGTTTTTGGTTTACCACAAACATGGGTACTGCTGTAGGAGGTCTATGAAGTACTGGTCAGTGCCCACATCCACTGAAAATTATTTTCACACATTGCGAGAGGGGAGACTTGAGGAGCATGAGCAACACATTCATGCTCTTGCTTCCAAAAAGCAACTAGTTTTCCACATTTAATCATGTCATCATCCCAAAATGCCACTCACTTAAAACTTCTTTGCCCACTGTGTAGCCCTACCTACTTTACCATATGTGGTAATTGAGATGGAAAAGTTGCACGATTCCCCAACTGCCCACGCCTAGTGTAGACAGGCCCTGATATTATCTACACTTAAACCTTGCCCAGTACCAGTTTCCACTCTTCCAAATACTGTACCCAACAATCTCTAATAACAGATCTGTGCTGTTCCTGTGAATCAGAGCTGAACACTATTAAACCTTTCTCGTGATCATGAATCTGATGACTTGGCTTTGTGAATCCTTGTGACTCAGGTTCAGAACCAGTGACTTGAGGATGGTGTGTGTGTGAGGTAGTGTTTGGCTTTGGAGCAAGCCATTGCTGTCCACACTCATACAGTATCAGCAGTGAGCATTCAATCGCCTCTGTGTAAACAGTAACTCAGTTAAGATTTTTAATGATGGTTAGTGTACTGAACTTCTTTTTGTTCATTATCCTTTTGAAATCTAATGAACTCTTACGTATTTACTATCTTCAGTTTTATCAGTAAAAAAGAATTGAATGTAATTGGTAATCTAGAAATATTTTGTACACATGTTTATTATATGTATATATATATATATATATATATATATATATATATATATATATATATATATATATATATATATATATATATATATATATATATATAACACACACACACACACACACACACACACACACACACACACACAGATGGGAGATGGAGTAGAACTAGAAAAAAGTAAAAAAGGAAAAGGACTTGGGAGTGACAATGGAAGAAAATAATCAACCGGTAAGCCATATTGATAGAATTTTCAGAGAGACGTATAATTTGCTAAGGAATATTGGAGTAGCATTTCACTATATGGACAAGGAAATGATGAAGAAATTGATAAGTACTAAAATAAGACCTAGATTGGAATATGCAGGAGTTGTGTGGACTCCCCATAAAAAGAAACACATAAGAAAATTAGAGAGACTACAAAAAATGGCTACAAGAATGGTTCCAGAATTTAAAGGGATGGCATATGAGGAGAGACTAAAGGCAATGGATATACCAACCTTGGAGCAGAGAAGAGAGAGAGGGGATCTGATACAAGTTTACAAATTGATTAACGGAATGGATGAAGTGGATAATAAGAAACTGATCCTGAGAGAAGAATATGACTTTAGAAGCACAAGATCGCATAGTAAGAAACTAAGGAAGGGACGATGTCTGAGAGATGTTAAAAAATTTAGTTTCCCGCAAAGATGTGTTGAGACCTGGAACAGTTTGTGTGAGGAAGTGGTGTCAGCAAAGAGTGTACATAGTTTTAAAGAAAAACTGGATAAGTGTAGATATGGAGACGGGACCATACGAGCATAAAGCCCAGGCCCTGTAAAACTACAACTAGGTAAATACAACTAGGTAAATATACACACACACACACACACACACACCCGGTAGCTCAGTGGTTAGAGCGCTGGCTTCACAAGCCAGAGGACTGGGGTTCGATTCCCTGGCCGGGTGGAGATATTTGGGTATGTCTCCTTTCACGTGTAGCCCCTGTTCACCTAGCAGTGAGTAGGTATGGGATGTAAATTGAGGAGTTGTGACCTTGTTGTCCTGGTGTGTGGTGAGTGCCTGGTCTCAGGCCTATCCGAAGATCGGAAATAATGAGCTCTGAGCTCGTTCTGTAGGGTAACGTCTGGCTGTCTCGTCAGAGACTGCAGCAGACCAAACAGCAGATTAAACACACACACACACACACACACACACACACACACACACACACACACACACACACACACACACACACACACACACACACACACACACACACAGACTGAGTGGGTAAAGAAGGAGGAGAAGTCATGATGATGTTAAGAAAGGAGATAGTGGTAAATCAAGTGGAGTTTGGGGAAGGAAAATCAGAAATACTGTATATTAAGATATATATTAATAAAAAGGAGTTAACAATCATTGGAACAAGAATATAAAGACATGATAAATGACACAATAAGGAGTCTTAAAAGAATCATTAAAGAAAGGAGAAAAGTGATATTAGTAGGAGATTTCAACTGTAAGGAGGTGGACTGGGAAAATTATGAAAGTGGTATGGGGGAAGAAGCCTGGGGAGATAGATTCCTGAACCTAATGATAGATAATTTGATGGTCCAAAGAGTAAAGGAAAACACAAGATTCAGAGGAAATGATGAGGCAGCGAGATTGGACCTAGTTTTTACAAGGGATATACAAATTAACGATGATATAAGATATAAGTGCCCATTGGGAAAGAGTGACCATATAATATTAGAAATGGATATAGAAGAAGGAAAGGAAGATAGAGATGAATCATACAAAGGAGACCGATTAAATTACAGAAAGGCTGATATTGAGAACCTCAAGAGCTATTTTAAAAAACGTAAACTGGGAGGAGATGGAAAACTCAGAGACGGTGCAAGAGAGCAAGAGAAGTATAACTTATTTTTGGAAATATACAAAACAGGAGTCAGGGAATATGTCCCAAAATATAGACCTAAAGAAGAAGGAAAGAAAGATTGGGTTAATGCAAGGTGTGCTAGGGCAAAGGAGAAACGAGATGGAGCATGGAAAATGTGGAGAAGAAACAGAAATCCAGAAAATAAGGAAAACTTCAAAACAGCAAGAAATGAATATGCTAAAGTGAGAAAGGAAGAAGAAAGGAACTATGAAAAGGACATTGTCAAAAAAATGTAAGGAACAACCAGAATTGTTCTACAGATTCATAAATGGAAAAATAAGACAAAAAGAAACATTAGAAAGGTTAAAAGGAGAGAATGGAATGGTGGAAGACCCAAAAAGTATGGCAGAACTGTTAAATAGTAAATTTCAGAAGGTCTTTACTAAGGAATTCAAATTTGAAAGACCACAGGGTAATAGAGAGACTGTCCATATGAAAGAGATTAAAGTAACCAAGCTTGAAATAAAAAGGAGATGGAAAACTCAGAGACAATGCAAGACAAATATAACTTATTTTTGGAAATATACAAAACAGGAGTCAGGGAATATGTCCCAAAATATAGACCTAAAGAAGAAGGAAAGAAAGATTGGTTTAATGCAAGGTGTGCCAAGGCAAAGGAGAAAAGAGATGGAGGAGCATGGAAAAGGTGGAGGAGAAATAGGAATCCAGCAAATAAGGAAAACTTCAAAGCAGCAAGAAATGAATATGTTAAGGTGAGGAAGGAAGAGGAAAAGAACTTCGAAAAAGACATTGTCGAAAAATGTAAGGAGCAACCAAAATTGTTCTATAGATTCATAAATGGAAAAAATATGCAAAAAGAAACAATAGAAAGGTTAAAAGGAGAGAATGGCATGGTGGAAGACCCAAAAAGTATGGCAGAACTATTAAATAAAAAATTCCAGGTCTTTACTAAGGAATCCAAATTCGAGAGGCCACAGAGTAATAGAGAGAATCTATATGAAAGAGATTAAAGTAACCAAGCTTGAAATAAAAGAGTTAATGAAGGAACTGAATGAAGAGAAGGCAATGGGACTGGATGAAGTCTCAGGCAGAATACTGAAAGAATGTAGGGAAGAACTAGCAAGTCCTATATACAACATCATAAAATGCTCAATAGAAAATGGAACAGTACCAGTAGAATGGAAAAGAGCTGAGGTGGTTCCCATATATATAAGAGCGGAAGGAAGGAAGAACCTTTAAATTACAGACCGGTATCACTAATTAGTTTAAAATGCAAGATGTGTGAAAGAATAATAAAGAAACAATGGATCGAGTTCCTTGAAGACAACAAATTAATATCAAATAGCCAATTTGGTTTTAGAAAAGGACGGTCTTGTGTAACTAATTTATTGAGTTTCTATTCTAGAATAGTTGATAGAGTACAAGAGAGAGAGGGGGATGGGTTGACTGTATTTATTTGGATTTAAAAAGGCATTTGACAAAGTGCCACAGGCAAGATTACTGTGGAAGTTAGAGGAGAAGGGTGGCTTTAAAGGAAGCACATTGAGATGGATAGAAAATTATTTGAGGGGGAGAGAAATAAGGACGGTAGTTAAAGATATGAAGTCCAAGTGGAGAGCAGTAGAAAGCGGAGTGCCACAGGGGTCAGTATTGGCACCAATACTTTTCCTCATTTATATTAACGACATGCCAGAAGGAGTGAACAGCTACATAAATTTGTTTGCGGATGATACGAAACTGTGCAGAGTTATGAAGCAGAAAGAGGATTGTGAAATACTGCAAGAAGACCTAAATAAGATCTGGGAATTAAGTAAGAAGTGGGAAATGGAATTCAATGTGAACAAAAGCCATGTCATGGAAATGGGAAAGAGTGAAAGACGACCTGTGGGAATCTATAAGATGGGAGATGGAGTAGAACTGGAGAAAGTAAAAAAGGAAAAGGACTTAGGAGTGATGATGGAAGAAAACAATCAACGAGTAAGCCATATTGATAGAATTTTT
This sequence comes from Portunus trituberculatus, assembly GCF_017591435.1. Lineage (NCBI taxonomy): Eukaryota > Metazoa > Arthropoda > Malacostraca > Decapoda > Portunidae > Portunus > Portunus trituberculatus. The sequence goes on from NC_059287.1 coordinate 6,256,277, forward strand.
AGAGAAACATATAATTTGCTAAGGAATATTGGAGTAGCATTTCACTACATGGACAAAGAAATTATGAAGAAATTGGTAAGTACTATAATAAGACCCAGATTGGAATATGCAGGAGTAGTGTGGACCCCTCATAAAAAGAAACACATAAGGAAATTGGAGAGGCTACAAAGAATAGCTACAAGAATGGTTCCAGAATTTGAAGGGATGACATATGAGGAAAGACTAAAGGCTATGGATCTACCAACCCTGGAACAAAGAAGGGAGAGAGGAGACCTGATACAAGTTTATAAATTGATCAACGGAATGGACCAAGTGGATAATGAGAAACTGATCCTGAGAGAAGAATATGACATCCGAAGCACAAGATCGCATAGTAAAAAGCTGAGAAAAGGAAGATGTCTGAGAGATATTAAAAAATATAGTTTCCCGCAGAGATGTATTGAGACGTGGAACACTTTAGATGAAGAAGTAGTGTCTGCAACGAGTGTGCACACTTTTAAAGTAAGATTGGATAAGTGTAGATATGGAGACAGGGCCACATGAGCATAAAGCCCAGGCCCTGTAAAACTACAACTAGGTAAATACACAAACACACCCACACATTGAAGAGGAAAACATTGACATGATTATCTCCATATTATGATAAGAAACAATAATGGTGTCATGTTCCTTGCTAATGTCTGAAAGGAATGTATTTTTAATTTATTATTATCTATTTATTTATTTATTTTTTTTTCATGGTGTGCTGCAAGAATTTCTGGTCTTGCTCCCGAATGAGGAGTTTGGTCATTGTGTGTGTGTGTGTGTGTGTGTGTGTGTGTGTGTGTGTGTGTGTGTGTGTGTGTGTGAGAGAGAGAGAGAGAGAGAGAGAGAGAGAGAGAGAGAGAGAGAGAGAGAGAGAGAGAGAGAGAGAGAGAGAGAGAGAGAATGAGAATTATACAACTTCTCAAGATAAAAGACTTTACAGATTACTTCATTGCAAATTTTTACAGCATTATCATTTCACCATACTTGTGGATGTGAAGACTAAGGTTGATGCGTTGTCATATGTATTATCTTGGATGCCTCATTTTATCTACTATTTTAGCGTAATCACTAAGAGTGAATAGATATTTTTCCTATGTATATTTTCGTCTTGCATTTCCCATGTACTTCTTGTAGCATTGTTGTATTTCCTTCATTTGTTTTATACAATCTTGTTAACTCTAGAGCTGTATACACCTGCACTGTATCAAGGTTTCCTCTGGATATGTGGGATTACAGTAGTAATTTTGGAATAGTCTTGCAAATACTTATTGTTTAGTGTTAATTAGTGTCTCTGCTAAGGTAAAATCTTCAACAATTTATTTTCATGAAATACTAAATATTTGTGTTATCATTTATTTTCAAATTTATCTTTGAAACACTGAATACTCACTGAAAAACAAAAATTTAAATGACTTTAACAGCTAAAGTAGCCAATTTTTTATTACCTATATAACAAGGATTACTAAAGAACAGTAATATTCATGATTTAAAGCATTTGAAACATTTAAATTCAGATTTTTCTTTTAATTATGAGATTATCCCTGAACTTAATTTCATCTTGAATTTCTAAACAAGCACAAAGAAAAATGAGCGTATCACCTTGATATTCACCTTGATATATTTTTGTTTGTTTCAGTCATTCTTTCATCCACACATCATTCTCCTCCTCCTTCAGGATACACTCAGGCTCAGCAGTGGGCCGGGAGCTAAGCCGCCTGCTGCGTCTTCCTGCTGACAACTATAACAACCTTCTGACTGTACTGAAGCTGCAGTACTTCACTCCTCTGCTTACCTTGCTTGACTACAGTGGTAGGAAAGTGCTTGCCACATATCTGGTGACCAATGCAGTGGAAAATGAGACCTACGTACCCACCCAAGAGCAGGTGAGTGGCTCCTAACCTCACTCATCTTTTGATTACTTGGCAAAGCTTTGTGAAGGCTACTGGCTTGCCTTATGGTGTGTGGTCCAACTTAAAGGGCACTATGAAATAGGCAGACAGCTGGAGTCTAGTGGTGATATAGTCAGCCAGACAGCTTTGGGAAGTTTAATGTATGCATTATAAAGGGGAGACTTTTTTTTTTTTTATCACATTCTGATCATATCACCTCTTTAGAGGATGGAAAAAGCAAGCATTTAGACTATAAGGACAAATAGATTGTTGTGAAGAATCATATGAAAGGAGTAGAAACAATGCATTGTTGTAGGAAAAATTTCAAGATGTTTTTGTAATGATCCCCCCCTGTGGGCCATTTCTTTGAAAGTGGAGATAAACCTTTATCTATGAGAGTTCCTTACCAGGCTGGGGATCAGACCCCTGGCTGGAAGAACACCTTAGGCAGTACAATTACATACAGTAAGTCCTCGTTTTACACTAGTTTAGTATACGATAAATTTGCAGATACGGTAATTGACAATTACTACCATTTTTTCAATTTACGATAAAAAAATCGCACTTGCAATATTTGAAATTCTCGCCGCCTGTGATTGTGGCGCTGCACTGCGACCAAGTCGGAGTCGGAGTGTCGGACCAACAACAAACCAGTCACTTTCGCGCCAGCACAACGAATAACAGTGAGACTGTGCTCGGTGATTTACCTACATTATTCTCTGCATTTAAGACCAATTCCTGTCCAAAATGTTACCGAAACGTAATTTGGATCTTGGTGAAGAAGTGGGTAAAGGTGAATGAGCCAGGAAAAGTTTAATGTTGGAAACGAAGCTTGATATAGTCAAGAGAAAAGAACTTGGAGAAGGCTTGTCAGCTATAAGCTGTTCCCTGAATTTACCACAGTTGCTACTGTTTTGAGGAATGCTTCAGGTGTTAAGGAGGCAGCAGCTAATGCTTCAAGCCTGCAGGTAAAATTGCTGACAAAACATCTGGAACCCATTATGGATCGGATGGAGGGTTTACTTAAAATCCGGATAGACAGCCAAACACGCCAGCATGCCCCACTCTTGTTGAGCCTCATTTCAGAAAAGGCCCTGTCTATTATTGAAACCTTGAAGGTTGAGATGGATGTTTGTTTACTTTTTTCGATTGACTTTCATACTGAGCTGGAACGTATTCTTATCTAATATATGTTAAAACGGGTTCGGTTTACACCTAACCTACTAATAGTGGTGTTCCTCAGGGTTCTGTCCTGTCACCCACTCTCTTTCTGTTATTCATTAATGACCTTCTTAACCAAACTTCTTGCCCTATCCACTCCTACGCTGATGATACCACCCTACATCTTTCTACGTTCTTTCAGAGACGTCCAACCCTTCAGGAAATCAACAGATCATGCGGGGACGCCACGGAACGCCTGACTTCCGATCTTTCTAAGATTTCCGATTGGGGCAGAGAAAATCTAGTAGTTTTCAATGCCTCAAAAACTCAATTCCTCCATCTATCAACTCGACACAACCTTCCAGACAACTATCCCCCTCTTCTTCAATGACACTCAACTGTCTCCCTCTTCCACAATGAATATCCTCGGTCTGTCCTTTGCTCACAATCTTAACTGGAAACTTCACATCTCATCTCTTGCTAAAACAGCTTCTATGAAATTAGGTGTTCTGAGGCGTCTCCGACAGTTGTTCTCGCCCCTCCAACTGCTTACTCTGTATAAGGGCCTTATCCGTCCCTGTATGGAGTACTCTTCGCATGTTTGGGGGTCTTCTAGTCACATAGCTTTGCTTGATAGGGTGGAATCGAAAGCTCTTCGTCTCATCAACTCCCCTCCTCTGACTAACTATCTTCAGTCTCTTTCTCACTGCCGAAATGTTGCATCCCTTTCTATATTTTATCACTATTTTCATGGTAACTGTTCTACTGATCTTGCTAACTGCATGCCTCCCCTCCTCCTGCAGCCACGCTGCACAAGGGTTTCTTCTTCCTCTCATCCCTATTCTGTCCAACTCTCTAATGCAAGAGTTAACCAGTACGCTCAATCATTCATCCCTTTCACTGGTAAACTCTGGAACTCCCTCCCTGCATCTGTATTTCCGAATTCCTACAACTTGTCTTCTTTTAAGAGGGAGGTATCGAGGCATTTGCTCCCCTAATTCTGGCTGACGTTTTGGCAGTTTTTGAACTCTTTGGAGAGCCAGTGCTCAAGTGGGCCTTTTTCTAACTTTCTTTTTTTTGCCCTTGGCTGGCCCTCTTCCCTACATAAAAAAAATAAATAAATAAATTAAAAAAAAAAATTGGTTTACAATAGCTTTTTGAGGAACGCATTTCTAGTGTAAAACGGGGACTTACTGTATTTGCTTCATCTTCCACTTGAAGGACACCATCTGCAGTACAGTGCCTCATAGTGAGACACCTCTCGTTAGCTTGTGTGTTTTTTCTCAGTGTTGATGACATCACAGCCGCAGTAAAGTGAGACACCTCTCATTTGTTTTCCCAGTGTGATGTGACTGGCATTTCTCTATCTTTCTTGCTGGTAAACTGGCATGGCCAATCTTGTGGCAGATAACTATAAAATTATAATGTGTATGTTTTAGTATATTAGCTATACAGTACATACCTATTACATATATATTTTTATTTATTTTCTATGGATATGCTAGGAATATGTTCATTTTTTCATTTGGTATTATTTCTTGTATTTGCTGTTGTTATTCATGCATCTACACAACCATAATTCTTCCCTGTTCCTGCTGATCGTTGGTCGCGTTTGCGTCTCTACTTTGCTATCACTTTTTTGCCTCTCTCTTTGGGAGACACATATGATTTCATAGTTCAGTATTAAGTTTCATATATTTTTTTTATATGAATTACAATTTGGATTTGTTTCCCTACTTTTGAGTATTTATCCAATATATCCACATGTACAATACAAATGCAATAAATTGCTTTGATAAAAGCCATTACATGTATTATGGCAGTTGTAAGATGTAAGATGGAAAAAATAAGAAATCTTTATGAATAAGTAAGCATTTACAACAGAAATATCAATGAAGAAACATATCTTATAGTTGGTTGTATTATACATAATACTTTACAATACTATTTTTCATACTAATTTCTAGTAAACGACGTGAATTAATCAGATATTCACAGTTTCTGAAGAAATGCAACACCCAGACTTGCAGTGGAGGAATTAAGACATATTGGAGGAATTAGTGAATAAACAATATAAATCAAGCAGCTATGAATACATAACTAACCAACCAGCATTGAGCTGACAGATTTATATAGGCTGATGCAACTTAATCAGTTCAGCTTCCAGTGAATAAGGTATGGTGCAGGTGCCATGGAGGCTCATGTGCTCATGCTTAAGGTTAGCCAGCCACAGTGGTTCTTTTTTATGTCAAAAGTTTCCCATAAATCTCAAATTCTGTGCTCTGATAATGTTATCACTTGTTGGATTTGGTAAATGGCTTATCAGCAAATCAGAACATTAAAGATTGAGTGACGGAACAGAGTAAAAATGAGAGTGCCGTTTTACTTGACTAACAACCAAGGCCAGATTATGTCAAGTCATCTTATTTCATTGTTTGTCTTTTCTCATACCAGGTGGATGCAGTGCTGTCTATGGTGGCCTCAATAATCTGTGACCAGAGTGACCAGCCGTTGGTGGAGCCAGACCCAGAAGATCTGGCTGAAGAGCAGGGACTCCTAGCCAGGTAAAAAGTGGGCCAGGTCTCACTTTTGAGTTACCTTTCCTTTCCCAAGAGTTTGTTTGTCAACCACAATATTATTATTCATGATGTGGTAGTAACAATGTTTAGAACAACTCAATCCTTTTCTTCTTTTGAGTTCAAGAATACACACACTCACAAACACTCACACCAACAAATACAAACACACTCACACTCACAAATGTAGACACACACACACACACACACACACACACACACACACACACACACACACACACACACACACACACACACACACACACACACACACACACACACACACACAGAATTATAGGAGACAGGATAAGGAAATGGTATATAAAAGAGAAGGAAGAAAAAAAATGGAGCAAGTTTAACTAAAAATGATAAGAACAAGAGATTAAAAATGATGTATACGAACATAGATAGCAGGCGAGCCAGACTGGGAAAGATAGTAGTCAGGATGGGCAGAGATGGCAGGTTGCGAGGGGAAGGAAAGCGGAGGCAGTTAGGGAGGATAGGACTAAACTTGTTGAGTGTGAAAATAGGTTCGGTTTGTTGGATGGGGAGGGGGAGAGTGAGAGTGGAGTGAATGAGGTGGTTGTGGTGAGTGAAAGGAGAGAGAAGGGGGTAGAGGAGAGGAGGGTTGTTCCTAGCACACCTCAGGTGTGTGTGGTGGGTGACTCTCAGGTTAGGTACTTAGATGGCACTTTCTGTGGGAAAGACAGGGATAGGAGGACGAACGTGTGTATGCCTGGTGCAGGTGTGAAGGCAGTGAGTGAGGAGGTGCAGAAGAGAGTTGGGGGGATGGAGAGGGAGGGTGTAGTAGTTTTGCACGTAGGTGGGAACGATGTCAGAGCAGGTGGGTCGGAGGAGTTAGTGGCAAGATTTCGATCAATGTTAGGCAAGATAAGGGAGAGTGGTAGGAGGTGTGAAGTGTCAGGAATCTTGCCTCGTGTGTATGTTAGCAGGGAATGGTTGTCTAGGGCCATTGGTGTGAATGATTGGGTAAAAGGGATGTGTAAGGATGTGGGTGTCAGCTTTGTGGATGTATGGGATAGGTTCTATGGGCGTAGGGATTTGTATGCTAGGGATGGTGTGCATCTGAGTAGGAAGGGTGTGGATGTGCTGAGTGGATGTCTGGAGGGGGAGTTGGGATGGAGTGTAGGGGGTGAGGTAGCAAATGCATTCCAGAAGAAAGATGTTAGACATAAATTAGATAGGATAAACAGAGATAGTGAAAAGATTAGGAAAGATTTCCAGGTGCAAATAGGAGAGAATAAGATTAGGATTCCAAATAAGGAGACAGCATCTAGGAAGGTAGCAGGACTTAAATGTTTTTATGTAAATGCCAGGAGTCTTAGGAACAAGAAGGACGAGTTATCTAGTTATATAGTTGAGGAGGACTTAGATGTTGTATGTGTCACAGAGGCATGGGTAAATGAGGAAAAGTTTAGGAAAATAGGAAAGAATATGAAGTAGATGGATACATTATGTATTTACACCAGAGAATTGGTAGGATAGGTGGAGTAGTAGTTATTTATGTAAAAATCCTTCATTTCCAGTCAGGTTAATGGTATTAAGGTAGATAACAGAGTAGAGTCCTTATGGCTGGATGTTAGAGTAAACAAAAGTAAGGTTATTAGAGTAGGAGCTTTTATAGACCACCTAACCAGTCAGCAGATGTAGACAACCTTATGGTAGATGAGATAAATAGGGGTGTACTAGTCAGACAATTATCTTAGGGATTTTAATCTTAAGTCAGTAAACTGGGAGAGGATGGTAGGAGATGCTAGTGAAAATAAGTTTATGGAAAGTTTTCAGGATAACTATTTAGTGCAGATGGTAGATAAACCTACTAGGGGGAGGAAGGTTTTAGACATAGTACTAACAAATATTGAGCATTGTTTAAAGGAAGTTGAGGTAGGAGAGACTTTAGCAAACAGTGACCATCATATAATTAGATTTATCATTAATTCCAGTAGGGATAATATAGTGAATAAGACTAGAGTCCCAAACTATCAGAAAGGCAATTATGGTAGGTTACATCAGTTATTAGGAGAGGTAAACTGGGAAGATAGTTTTGGAAATAAAACTGCACAGGAGATGTGGGATATTTTTAAGGTTGTAGTAAAGGGTATAGTGATGCAGTGTATCCCTTACCAAGATATAAGGCAGAGAAACAGGAAGCCATTATGGTGGTCTCATGAGATAGGTAGACAGATCAGAGAGAAGAAGAGGGCATATAGAGAGTTGCAGAAAAGTGGGGAAGATGTAGATTTGATTAGGTACAGACAGGTCAGGGATGATTTGAGTATGGTTATAAAAAAAAAGTAAAAGGCAGGCAGAGATAAAACTAGCTAGAGCTGGGAGTAAAGATTCCCCCAAATTATATAGTTATTACAAGGTCAGTGATAAAAAAAATAAGGATAGGATTGGACCACTCAGAAAAGATGGTGTAGTAGTGGATCAAAATGAAGACATAGTAGAATTATTGAATGAACAATTTTCTTCAGTATTTACTAGGGAAAGAATAGGAAATCCTGTTACAAACAGTGCGATGAGTAGTTTAAGAGCTTTAGAAAATATTGATATAAAACTGGGAGTTATTAGGAAATTTATTCTTGAACTAGACGATAGGAAAGCTAGTGGTCCTGATGAGCTACATGCCAGAGTACTTAGGGAGGGTGTAGACAGTATTTCTGAAGCACTTAAATTAATCTTTGAAAGATCACTTAGGTTTGCTGAGATACCTCAGGACTGGAAGTTAGCTAATGTTACACCAATATTTAAAAAAGGTAGGAAGGATGATGCGAATGATTATAGACCGATCAGTTTAACTAGTATAGTATGTAAGATACTAGAGAAAATCATTAAGGGTAGTATTTGGGAGCATTTAAATGAAAATAGATTAATTAGAGATACCCAACATGGCTTTAGATCAGAGAGGTCCTGTCTTACAAATTTACTCAATATCTTAGAATATATTACCAAGGAGTTAGATGATGGAAATAGCATAGATGTTATATATCTAGATTTTAGCAAGGCGTTTGATAAGGTACCGCATAGGAGGCTAGTGTACAAATTGAGACTACATAGGATAGGGGGTAGGCTAGTTGATTGGATTAGTGAATGGCTTTCTGATAGGAAACAGAGAGTAGTATTAAATGGAGCAATGTCTGAGTGGAAGGAGTGGTTAGTGGGGTACCCCAAGGATCAGTGCTAGGACCTCTTCTTTTCTTGGTGTACATTAACGATTTAGATATAGGAATTAGTAGCAAAGTATCAAAGTTTGCAGATGATACTAAGATAGCATGTGCAATACAGGGTGAACCTGGGTTTTATAGATAGAAATGTTAGTTATAAAAGTAAGGAAGTGGCTTATATAATTCCTATGTTAGGCCCCATTTAGAGTATTGCATACAGGCCTGGTCACCCCATTATAGGCAGGATATCAACATGTTAGAAGCAGTTCAGAGAAGAGCAACTAGGATGATACCAGCATTAAAGCGCCTGGAGTATAGAGATAGATTAAAGGAATTAAACATGTTTTCATTTGAGAGGAGATGTATAAGAGGGGATATGATAGAATTATTTAAAATGTTCTCAGATACAAACTACATAGATGTGAGATCTTTCTTTACCTTAGAGGAGGGAAGTAGGACTAGAAATCATGGCAGGAAGATTAGAAAGCAAGGCTGCAGGTTAGATATAAGAAAATATTTCTTTAGTCATAGGGTGGTAGACTTCTGGAATGCATTGCCAGAGAGGGTTGTAAATAGCACTAGTTTGACAATGTTTAAAAACAGATTAGATTTATAATTATGTATAGCGCTGCATGATAGTTTTTATAAGAAATTTACTATAGTTAAACAAGACATGATCCCCATGTATGGGGATCAGATTAGATAAGGGAAACAGATTAGATAAGCACTTAGATTTATTAGATTTATAATTATGTATAGCACTGCATGATAGTTTTTTATAAGAAATTTACTATAGTTAAACAAGACATGATCCCCATGTATGGGGATCACAGATTGTAGAGGAATTCGCTGCAGGACTTAGCCCTGTTAATGGGCCAAATATTTAGAATTAGTATGTAATGTATTGTGTACTTGTAAGTGTATCTTTAAGTACTGATGACGAGGTCGCTGTGCGACTGATACAGGATAACCTAGATGGGCCCTGGTGGCCCTTTGTTATCCTATTATATATGTTATGTTATGTTATTGGAATATGCAGGAGTGGTGTGGATCCCTCATAAAAAGAAACATATAAAGAAATTGGAGAGACTACAAAAAATGGCCACAAGACTGGTTCCAGAATTTAAAGGGATAGCATATGAGGAGAGACTAAAAGTTATGGATCTACCAACACTGGAACAGAGAAGAGAGAGAGGGGATCTGATACAAGTTTATAAATTGATTAACGGAATGGATCAAGTGGATAATGAGAAACTGATCCTGAGAGAAGAATATGACATTAGAAGCACAAGATTGCATAGTAAGAAACTGAGGAAGGGAAGATGTCTGAGAGATGTTAAAAAATATGATTTCCCACAAAGATGTGTTGAGACTTGGAACAGTTGAGTGAGGAAATGGTGTCATTAATGAGTGTGCATAGTTTTAAAGAGAAATTGGATAAGTGTAGATAAGGAGACGGGGCCACGTGAGCATAAAGCCCAGGCCCTGTAAAACTACAACTAGGTAAATACAACTACAGTCAACCCTCGACTATCGCGACTTCGGCTATCGCGTTTTATTGCTATCGCGCACCCATGAAAAGCTGCTAAGATTTCATTGTCACCTGCTATCGCGCGCCCCGCCATGACGTCATGGGATATCTGAGCGCTTATTGGCCAAAACCGCTTTCACGCCAAGATCAATTCGGCTATTGCATTTTTGGCTATGGCGCAGCTATTTCGGCCCCAATTGGGCGTGATAGCCAAGGGTTAAGTGTAGGTAAATACACACACACACACACACACACACACACACACACACACACACACACACACACACACACACACACACACACACACACACACTAAAAATGGCATACACTAATGTGAATGGGTTACAGTCTGCTCTGGTAGAAATAAATGACTATCTTAGGGTAGAGAGGCCTGACATGATGGGAATAACTGAAACTAAACTTACTGAAGTCATGGAGGAAAATAAAATAGGTGAAGGTGAATACAACATATGGGTAAGAAATAGAACAGAAAAGCAGGGAGGCGATGTGATGTTATTGATGAAAAAAGATCTTGTTGCCTATGAAATGAGGAATGACTATGGGTTAGCTGAGGTGGTTGGGGCTGAGGTGGTGTGGAGAGGAGGTGTTAAACGAGACTTTGTTGTGGTATATGCTCCCTCCAAAACTGAAGATTCATGGGGTGGAGAGCTGCTAAGAATGGCAATGGAAAACTCATTGACACAGTGGGTGGAGGAAAATACTAGATACAGAGATGAGGATGAACCGTCACGACTGGACTTGATTTTCACTAAAGAGGCGGAGTTGATAGAAAATATGAAAGGTGGGTGTCCAATAGGGAAGAGTGATCATGTGATGATTGAGTGTGTATTGAGGGAAGGAAGAATGGAGAGAAGGAATGAACATCACAGAATAGGAAGATTCATCTATGGTAAAGCAGATTACACCAAATTAAGGAATTACTGAATTACTTTCAGCAAGCGGACTGGAGTGTTTTTGAGGATGCATGTGGAATTGAGGATAAATGGAGAGAGTTTGTGAACATTTACGAGGAAGGGGTCAATAAATATGTGCCAAGGGTGAAGAAGAAACAAAAGAGGATCCAAGCATGGTTTAATAAATGCTGTGAGGAATCAAAGAGGAAGAGAGACACAGCTTGGAAAAGGTGGATGAAGAGAAAAGGATCTTTAGTGTGGGATGAGTATAAAAAGGCAAGGAATGAGTACACAAGAATAAGGAGAGAAGAGGCCAGAAAGTATGAGAGGACATTGTGGAAAATTTTATGGATGAGCCAAGATTATTCTATAGATTTGTTAATGGAAAATTAAAAAATAAAGAAATAAGCAAGTTGAAAGTTGATGGAGAATTCATTGAAGAGGAAAAACTCATGGCTGAAGAGTTGAATAAGTGTTTCCAAAACGTTTTAACCAATGAAAGATCCTTTAATGAACCAAAGATCGAACCGACAGAAGAAGAAGGCCTGGATGTAATTGAAGTGTTGGAGGATGAAGTGTGTGAAATGCTGGAAAGATTGGATGTAAGGAAAGCACAAGGTCCTGATGGCGTATTAAATTGGGTGTTGAGGGAATGTAAGGATCAACTGGCAAAAAAGATTTGTGGCCTCATATCGAAATCTCTGCAAAAGGGGCAGGTGCCAAAGGACTGGAAAAAAGCAGATATAGTACCCATATTTAAGAGTGGAAACAAGGAAAATCCGTCAAACTACAGGCCGGTGTCATTAACAAGTGTTGTGGTTAAATTGTGTGAGTCAGTAATAAAGAAAAGATGGAATGATTATCTAGAAAGGAAGAAAATATTGACTAATGGGCAGTTTGGATTTCGGAAAGGCAGATCATGTGCAACAAATTTATTGTGCTTCTACATTCGGGTCATAGATGTGGTACAAGAAAGGGTAGGATGGGTGGATGGAATTTATCTAGACTTGAAGAAAGCATTTGATAAAGTCCCTCATAGAGATTGATCTGGAAAGTGAGAGAACATGGCAGGCTGAGGGGTATGCTTTTGGAATGTATCAGTGATTTCCTGACTGGAAGAGAGATGAGAACAGTAATAAGAGACAGAAAATCAGCTTGGAGGGAAGTGACTAGTGGAGTACCTCAGGGGTCAGTTTTGGCACCGTTACTGTTTGCTGTTTACATAAATGATATGACGAAAGGAGTGAATAGCTATATGAGTTTGTTTGCGGATGATGCCAAATTAATGAGGAAAATAACTAAGAAAGAAGACTGTGAGGGATTGCAGAGGGACTTAGACAAGATCTGGGAGTGGAGCAGAGTGGCAAATGGAATTTAATATCAAGAAGTGTGGAATGATGAATTTTGGTAAGAGCAGTATGAGACCGGTGTACAGATATGAGATGGGGGATGAGGAATTGGAAATAAAGACTGAAGAGAGAGATCTGGGAATAACTGACGGAGGGGCTCTCGTCAGAGGTTCATGTAAAGAGGAAATCTGGTGAAGCGTACAATTTAGTAAGGAACATAAGAACTGCATTCTGCTACATGGATGAAGAGATGATCAAGAAGTTGATTGTTACAATGATTAGACCCAGGTTGGAGTATGCTATAGATTCATAAATGGAAAAATTAGGCAAAAAGAAACAATAGAAAGGTTAAAAGGAGAGAACGGGATGTTGGAAGACCCAAAAAGTATGGCAGAACTATTAACCCGTAAAGTCCGACAGGCCTTAAATACGGCTGCATAGCACACTTCCGATAGTCCTTAAATGGGGCAGCTACTTTGAGCGCTAATAAAAACCGCGCTAGCATTGGTAGCGCTGCTATATTTGGTCATGACGTAGGCCTATGGTAGTACTGTCGGCTCCCAGGAAGCACACCGCTCTAGCCAGCTAGTCTCCCGCAAATTTCTGTGAGGTGTGTGAGCGTCGTGTCGCGGTGATAATTATTTACGATTACGTATTTACTTATTTAAGGAACTATTATTTACAACTATGGCTACTGGTGCTAAGAGGAAGCTAAAGTTTAGTGATAAAAGTGATAGACAAGGCGGGACAAGACACAAAGTGCACAGGTTGGAGGTAGATCCCGACCCCGCTATTGTGACAACATCGTCACCCACGCTTGATAAAACATACGTAACTATAATCAGCCAATATGAGTGAAAACACGAAAACATGTGAAAACACATAAAAACATGAGCAGTGCCTTACATTATGTAAGAATACACATAAAAGCACCTCCCCCGAGTTGCCGCTACCACAATCTTCTCCAATTATCGGTTATTATTCTGAGACAACTATAGTGAGTAGAGCAATAAAAACTTGTAGGATGATGCATTGTCATGTCTACTAACAGCAGATTTTTTTCCAGAGTAATTTATAAGAGTTTATTTTTTTATGATAATTGTGGTAATGGGAGGGTGCGAATTTTGCGGCCATCGGTCTTAGCGGGTTAAATAAAAAATTCCAGGAGGTCTTTACTAAAGAATCCAAATTTGAGAGGCCACAGGGTAATAGAGAGACAATCTATATGAAAGAGATTAAAGTAACCAAGCTTGAAATAAAAGAGTTAATGAAGGAACTGGATGAAGAGAAGGCAATGGGACCGGATGAAGTCTCAGGCAGAATACTGAAAGAATGTAGGGAAGAACTAGCAAGTCCTATATACATCATAAAATGCTCAATAGAAAATGGAACAGTGCCAGTAGAATGGAAAAGAGCTGAGGTGGTTCCCATATATAAGAGCGGAAGGAAAGAAGAACCTTTAAATTACAGACCGGTATCACTAACTAGTGTAATATGCAAGATGTGTGAAAGAATAATAAAGAAACAATGGATCGAGTTCCTTGAAGACAACAAATTAATATCAAATAGCTAATTTGGTTTTAGAAAAGACGGTCTTGTGTAACTAATTTATTGAGTTTCTATTCTAGAATAGTTGATAGAGTACAAGAGAGAGGATGGGTTGACTGCATCTATTTGGATTTAAAAAGGTGTTTGACAAAGTGCCACACGCAAGATTACTGTGGAAGTTAGAGGAGAAGGGTGGCTTAAAAGGAAGCACATTGAGATGGTTAGAAAATTATTTGAGGGGGAGAGAAATAAGGAAGGTAGTTAAAGATATGAAGTCCAAGTGGAGAGCAGTAGAAAGCGGAGTGCCACAGGGGTCAGTATTGGCACCAGTACTTTTCCTCATTTATATTAACGACATGCCAGGAGTGAACAGCTACATAAATTTGTTTGCGGATGATACAAAACTGTGCAGAGTTATAAAGCAAAAGGAGGATTGTGAAATACTGCAAGAAGACCTAAATAAGATCTGGGAATGGAGTAAGAAGTGGGAAATGGAATTCAATGTGAACAAAAGCCATGTCATGGAAATGGGAAAGAGTGAAAGACGACCTGTGGGAATCTATAAGATGGGAGATGGAATAGAACTGGAGAAAGTCAAAAAGGAAAAGGACTTAGGAGTGACGATGGAAGAAAACAATCAACCAGTAAGCCATATTGATAGAATTTTTAGAGAAACATATAATTTGCTGAGGAATATTGGAGTAGCATTTCACTACATGGACAAAGAAATGATGAAGAAATTGATAAATACTATAATAAGACCCAGATTGGAATATGCAGGAGTAGTGTGGACCCCTCATAAAAAGAAACACATAAGGAAATTGGAGAGGCTACAAAAAAATGGCTACAAGAATGGTCCCAGAACTTGAAGGGATGACATATGAGGAGAGACTAAAGGCTATGGATCTACCAACCTTGGAACAAAGAAGGGAGAGCGGAGACCTGATACAAGTCTGTAAATTGATCAACGGAATGGACCAAGTGGATAATGAGAAACTGATCCTGAGAGAAGAATATGACATCCGAAGCACAAGATCGCATAGTAAAAAGCTCAGAAAGGGAAGATGTCTGAGAGATATTAAAAAATATAGTTTCTTGCAGAGATGTATTGAGACGTGGAACAGTTTAGATGAAGAAGTAGTGTCTGCAACGAGTGTGCACACTTTTAAAGTAAGATTGGATAAGTGTAGATATGGAGACGGGGCCACATGAGCATAAAGCCCAGGCCCTGTAAAACTACAACTAGGTAAATACAACTAGGTAAATACACACACACACCCCTCATATATATAAACGGCATGCCAGAATGAGTGAACAGCTACATAAATCTGTTTGTGGACGATATGAAACTGTGCAGAGTTATAAAGCAAAAAGAGGATTGTGAAATACTGTAGGAAGACCTAAATAAGATCTGGGAATGGAGTAAAAAGTGGGAAATGGAATTCAATGTGGACAAAAGCCATGTCATGGAAATGGGAAAGAGTGAAAGATGACTCGTGGGAATCTATAAGATGGAAGATGGAGTAGAACTGGAGAAAGTAAAAAAGGAAGAGTACTTAGGAGTGACGATGGAAGAAAACAATCAACCGGTAAGCCATAGTGATAGAATTTTCAGAGAGGCATATAATTTGCTAAGGAATATTGGATTAGCATTTCACTACATGGACAAAGAAATGATGAAGAAATTGATAAGTACTATAATAAGACTCAGACTGGAATGTGCAGGAGTAGTGTGGACCCCTCATAAAAAGAAACACATAAGGAAGTTAGAGAGACTACAAAAAATGGCTACAAGAATGGTTCCAGAATTTGAAGGGATGACATGAGGAGAGACTAAAGGCTATGGATCTACCAACCCTGGACCCCTCATAAAAAGAAACACATAAGAAGTTAGAGAGACTACAAAAAATGGCTACAAGAATGGTTCCAGAATTTGAAGGGATGACATATGAGGAGAGACTAAAGGCTATGGATCTACCAACCCTGGAACAGAGAAGGGAGAGAGGGGATCTGATACAAGTTTATAAATTGATCAACGGAATGGACCAAGTGGATAATGAGAAACTTATCCTGAGAGAAGAATATGACATTCGAAGCACAAGATCACATAGTAAAAAGCTGAGAAAGGGAAGATGTCTGAGAGATGTTAAAAAATATAGTTTCCCACAAAGATATGTTGAGACATGGAACAGTTTGAGTGAAGAAGTGGTGTCAGCAACGAGTGTGTATAGTTTTAAAGAAAAATTGGATAAGTGTAGATATGGAGACGGGGCCACACGAGCATAAAGCCCAGGCCCTGTAAAACTACAACTAGGTAAATACACACACACACACACACACACACACACACACACACACACACACACACACACACACACACACACACACACACACACACACACATTTTCTGCTGTAATGTTGTAAGATTAATAAACTGAATAGTATTATCTAATTCTGTGTATACACAGCAGGACTAGGGAAACATTTTCTTTTGCCAGATTCATCCACCTGTTCAAGTCCTCAAGTAGTGACCAGCAGTACCTCATCCTGACGACGGCACGCAAGCACCTGGCTGCAGGAGGCAACAAAAGGGTGGTATACACTCTGCCTCCTCTTGTCTTCCAGGCTTACCAGTTGGCATTCAAGTACAACAATGAGAGAGATGTGGTGAGCAGAGAGAGAGAGAGAAATGACCAGTAGTCATGGCATTAATGGATAATGATACATGACAATGGTCACTAGAGAGGGATTGAAAAAGAGGGAAAATTATAAAGACATTGCTGATATTAGTTCCATTTATAAAACATATTTTCACATGTTGTAATGTGTTGTGTTGTGTCCCCAAGGATGACAAGTGGAGCAAGAAGGTACACAAGATCTTCCAGTTTTGTCACCAGACCATCACTGCGCTGGTGAAGGCAGAGTATGCCGAACTGCCTCTCAGACTGTTCTTGCAGGGTGCTCTCGCTATAGACAAGATTGACTTTGAGAACCATGAGACTGTGGCCTATGAGTTCATGTCACAGGTAGGTCTTGGAATAGCAGGACAACTGGTGTGTGTGGATAGTTTGCTGATCCACACAAGGCAGCCTCCTCTTACTAGCACTATTCCTTATTTTTGTCACTTTGGTTATTATTTAGCCCTTTTTTTTTTTTTTTTTATTGTGAACAGATCTTCATTGATCTTTTCCTTAAGTTTACATTTATTCAACCTAAACCCACTGCTACAAGTTTTACCTTGATCATAACACTGACTAGAAGATTGTACTCTTTGTTGATCATTGTGTGGCCAAAGCCTTTTTTTGGCGTGAACATTCTGAATCCAGTACTCATCTAGTCTGTTTGTCCTTTTAATGTATGACCATATTTGTTCTTACTTCATGTTCAGCCATTTCAGTATATCATTCAACAAATGTAAAATGTATTCCATTCTTGTTATGCTCATGTTAACATTTTCATAGGCATTCACCTTGCTGTCTTCATTCTATCTTGACATCCAGCTTAATATTGTGTGAAAAGTGGATGGTGAAAGCCATGATGATGTGTATAGGATTATAGTATTTTAAGTTAAGATGAAGGAATGAAACATGGAGTGATTATCATTGAGTCTTTAATAACTTTTCCCTCCAGCATGGTTGTTATTTTTATTTACTTTTTTTTCTAAACTGGTTAGAAATTTATGTGGTGTGTTATTTTTAAAACTATGTCAGTGCTGGTGGTTGTGATGTTGACCCTAGCAGGAGAGGAGGAGTAAAGAGCAAAGATGAAGTGTGGATGCAATGAGCTAAGTACTTTCCTTACTCATACTCACATTTGCTGTCTACACTTATTGTGGCTCTGCTTTCAAAAAGATTTCTTTAAAGATTAATTTACATGTCTTTATTGATCTTTGAATTTACAAACATATTTATTTATCTATTACTATTATTTTTTTCTACTTCAGATTGCCATGTTCTTCTCGGTGAACTTATTTCAAAGTTAGGATGTCTTCAAGTCAGGCTGTACAACTATTTGTCACAGTGTTTCTTATTTGTATTCATGTAATAATCATGTGCAATAGTTTGGTGTTTTTTTTTTTTTTTTTTTTTTTATTTATCTATATTTTGTTAATACTATTTTCAAATTTTTATTGATGACTGTGAGAATCATGAATTTAATCTCCATTTTTTTTTCCTGACAGGCCTTCTCTTTGTATGAGGATGAGATTAGTGACAGCAAGGCACAGTTAGCAGCCATGACCCTCATCATGGGCACCTTCCAGCAGACAACTTGTTTCAGTGAAGAGAACCATGAACCTCTAAGAACTCAGTGTGCCTTGGCTGCCTCCAAGCTGCTAAAGAAACCAGATCAGGCACGAGGTGTAACTACTTGCTCTCACCTCTTTTGGTCTGCTCGATCACAATTCAGCAACAAGGAGGAGGTATGTTGTCTGATGTGGCAGTTTTAAACTGGAATAACAAATGAATTATGTATTCATATTCTTCATCAGTTTATCTATAAGGTCTTTTTAAAGTATCTGACTTGTCTATGAGATATATTTAAAGTATCTGACCTTTGCTCAAGGGACAAAAAGTTGCTTACTCTCTAGTTTCTAACTCTGATTTCTTTTCAATATGTTGAAAGTAGAAAGTCTTATACAGTGAGGCGGGGGAGGACAGGAGACAGAAGAGCAGGTAGTGTTAAAAGATAACAAGAGATATAAAACTGCAATTGGTAAAAGATAACAAGATATACAACACTGCAGTGATGAGAGTGAGGCTGAAGACAGCCAGTTAGACGAGAGGCGTTAATAAGATGAAATGTTTTGTGAATCATCTCTGTTAGTTTTTTCCCCCTCCATCCTCCCCCTCACCCCACTAAATCAGTATAAGAGCCTTATCCACCCATGTTTGGAGTATGTCAGAGACCCATCTCTTTGTGCTGAATGCATAATAGAGGTGATAGTGTCTGGCATTGAGGTGTACATTTCTCATTCTTTTTCTCAACCTAAACCTTCTAAACCTTGGTTTAACTCAGCCTGTTCTTGTGCTATACATGATAGAGGGGTTGCCCACAAAAGGTACTTGAGTCTTTCATCTCCTGAATCTCATGCACTTTATATTTCTGCCCGGAATTATGCAAGTCTGTTCTTCAACTTGCCAAACACTCCTTCATAAGTAGAAAATGTCATAATCTTTCAAACTCAAACTTCCCTTGAGACTTCTGGCATTTAGCCAAAAACATCTCCAATAACTCTTCTCTCAAACCTTTGCTCACAACTCCACCTTGGACGATTCTGGGCTTGTCCCTCCCTCTCCTCTTCCCTCTGACTATTTCATGTCTACAATAAAAATTCTTCATAACAATGTTTTCCATGTCCTCGCTGGCCTAAACCCTCAGAAGGCTTATGGTCCTGAAGGGATCTCTCCTATTGTTTTCAAAAACTGTGCTTCCGTGCTTGCACCTTGCCTGGTCAAACTCTTCCAACTTTGTCTATCTACTTCTACCTTTCCTTCCTGTTGGAAGTTTGCCTACATTCAGCCTGTTCCTAAAAAGGGTGACCGTTCTAACCACTCAAATTACCGTCCTATAGCTTTAATCTCTTGCTTGTCTAAAGTTTTTTAATCTATCCTGAATAGGAAGATTCTCAAACATCTGTCACTTCACAATCTTCTGTCTGATCGCCAGTATGGCTGCCGTCAAGGTCGCTCTACTGGTGATCTTCTGGCTTTCCTAACTGAGTCTTGGTCATCCTCTTTTAGAGATTTCGGTGAAACTATTGCTGTAGCGTTAGACATATCAAAAGCTTTTGATAAAGTTTGGCATAAAGCTTTGATTTTAAAACTGCCCTCCTATGGCTTCTATCCTTCTCTCTGCAACTTTATCTCAAGTTTCCTTTCCAACCGTTCTATTGCTGTTGTGGTAGACAACCACTGTTCTTCTCCGAAATCTATTAATAGTGGAGTTCCTCAGGGTTCTGTCCTGTCACCCACTCTCTTTCTATTATTCATTAATGACCTTCTTAACCAAACTTCTTGCCCTATCCACTCCTACGCTGACGATACCACCCTACATCTTTCCATGTCCTTTCAGAGATGACCAACCCTTCAGGAAGTCAACAGATCACGCAGGGAGGCCACAGAATGCCTGACTTCTGACCTTTCTAAGATTTTTGATTGGGGCAGAGAAAATCTAGTAGTTTTCAATGCTTCAAAAACTCAATTCCTCCATCTATCAACTCGACACAACCTTCCAAACAACTATCCCCTCTTCTTCAATGACACTCAACTGTCTCCCTCTTCCACAATGAATATCCTCAGTCTGTCCTTTACTCATAATCTAACTGGAAACTTCATATCTCATCTCTTGCTAAAACAGCTTCTGTGAAGTTAGGTGTTCTGAGGCATCTTTGCCAGTTTTTCTCACCCCTCCAACTGCTTACTCTGTATAAGGGCCTTATCTGTCCTTGTATGGAGTACTCTTTGCATGTTTGGGGGGGTTCCAGTAAAACAGTTTTACTAGGTAGGGTGGAATCAAGAGCTTTTGTCTCATCAACTCCCCTCCTCTGACTAACTGTCTTCAGCCTCTCTCACCACCGAAATGTTGCATCTCTCTATCTTTTATTGGTATTTTCATGCTAACTGCTCTACTGATCTTGCTAACTGCATGCCTCCCCTCCTCCTGTGGCCTCGCTGCACAAGGCTTTCTTCTTCCTCTCATCCCTATTCTGTCCAACTCTATAATGCAAGAGTTAATCAGTACTCTCAATCATTCATCCCTTTCACTGGTAATATCTAGAACTCCCTCCCTGCATCTGTATTTCCGACTTCCTACGACTTCTCTTCTTTTAAGAGGAAGGTATCGAGGCACTTGCTCCCTAATTTCTCCCTCCCTGGATCTGTATTTCCAACTTCCTACGACTTGTCTTCTTTTAAGAGGAAGGTATTGAGGCATTTGCTCCCTAATTTTGGCTGATGCTTTGTCACTTTTTGAGAGCCAGCACTCAAGTGGGCCTTTTTCTTAAATCCTTTCTTATTTTTGCCCTTGGCTGGCCCTCTTCCCTACTAAAAAAAAAAAATAAATAAAAAATAAAAAATCGCTTCACATGCATTTGGTGCTTCCATTCATACTATTTTAGATAGGGTGGAATTTTTCTCTTATCACTTTCTTTCCTATAACTGACTGTCTTCAGCTTCTTTCTCATGAAAACAATGTTGCATCTCTTGCTGTCTTTTACTGCTACTTTTATGCTAACTGCTCTTCTCATCTTAAGAACTGCATTCCTACCCTTTTCCTTGTTGCACAAGACTTTCTTCTTTGAATAATATTTTCAGCTCTCTAATGCAAGTCAATAGGTATTCTTAATCATTGACCTCCTTTTCTCTGATAATGAGCAGCATGAAAAATAAAGTAGATAAATGACCAGTATGGACTACTGTAGTGTTCCTTTTTTAGTGATACACTGTTGTTACCGCAATCCCCACTACTGTGATAAGCATTCAAACAAAGCCTCATTTTTGTAGTGGTGATGTCAGCTTGTGGCAAGCACTATGACCAAGGTGTTTTTCAGCTGCGGGACGAGAAGCGTGTCCTGGAGTGCTTGAAGAAAGCTGTTCGTATTGCCAACCAGTGCATGGATCCCTCTACCCAGATTCAGCTCTTTGTAGAACTCCTCAACCACTACATCTACTTCTATGAGAAAGGCAACTCTCAGGTAAATTTTTGAAGAAAACTGTCTACTTCCTCACTTAGGAAAGGAATGCATGTTGTGGGAAGATCACAAGATATAGGAAGAATATCATTTGATGCATTGCTGTTTGCTGGAAATTTTTTTTTATTTTATTGATAACAATGTAACTTACATATTGAAAAAGAATTTACATTTCTTGCAAGTGATTATCTGTGATATGTGACGTCTTAATTATAAATTGTTCAGGCTTAACAGTGTTGTAAATATTACACATTTACACACACACACACACACACACACACACACACACACACACACACACACACACACACACACACACACACACACACACGCCCAGTAGCTCAGTGGTTAGAGCGCTGGCTTCACAAGCCAGAGGACCGGGGTTCGATTCTCCGGTCGGGTGGAGATATTTGGGTGTGTCTCCTTTCACGTGTAGCCCCTGTTCACCTAGCAGTGAGTAGGTATGGGATGTAAATCGAAGAGTTGTGACCTTGTTGTCCCGGTGTGTGGTGTGTGCCTGGTCTCAGGCCTATCCGAAGATCGGAAATAATGAGCTCTGAGCTCGCTCTGTAGGGTAACGTCTGGCTGTTTCGTCAGAGACTGCAGCAGATCAAACAGTGAAACAGTGAAACAAACAGTGAAACACACACACACACACACACACACACACACACACACACACACACACACACACACACACACACACACACACACACACACATATACGGCGCAAACTTCACTATTTGATAGTCTTGACTATCGAACGTAAATTAGATAAATTGATAAAGGAGAGTATGGGAATGAAAGAGAATGAAGAACAGGATAAAGAGCTCCAGAAATTGAAAGAAAGGATAAAAAGAGTGGAAAAAAACGAAACTAGGCTAAGAACCGAAAATGAAGAATGAAAAGTCCAAATAGCGAACTACAAGAAATTGATGGAAGAAGGACTCGGTAAAGCCGAGAAAGAAAAAGAGAAGCTAAAAGATCTAGTTAACAAAGAAGAAGAAAGAGTACAAGACGTGATTAAAAAAGAAGTACAAGGCATGGAGAATCCAAGATAAGAAAGACAAGGAATCATTTCAAGAAGTATTTCAAGAACAGTTAAAAGAAAGAGATGAAAATATGACAAACAAAATGATAGGAGTCCTCAAGAAAAAAGAAAATTTAGTAAGAGAAATTGCAGAAAAAAAGAAGAGTGTAATTATTTTTGGACTGAAAGAAAAAAATGTTAAATATAGACCAAGAAGGGAAAAAGACGAAATGAAATCAGTAAAAGACCTACTAAAACATCTGAATGACGAGGATAGACAGAACTTAGAAGAGGAAGTAGAAGAAATCCATAGAATGGGACCATATCAAGAAGGAACAGTGAGACCAATTAAGATATTACTAAAATCACAAGCAGCAGCAGAAGAAGTACTATATAGAAAAACAAAACTCAGAGAAACAGAAGGTTGCAAAGATATATATATATAAAGAAAAATAGAAACGAGGAGGAAAGGAAGAGACACAATGAACTGGTGGCAGAAGCAAGAGAAAAAATAATGAAAGGTCAGAGGAGGAGAAGAAGGCATTTTTGGAGAATTATAGGAGACAGGATAAGGAAATGGTATATAAAAGAGAAAGAAGAGAAAAAATGGAGCAAGTTTAACTAAAATGATAAGAACAAGAGATTAAAAATGATGTATACAAACATAGATGGGATTTTATCTAGTAAATTAGAATTAAGAGATTACATAAAGAAAGAAGAACCAGATATTGTATGCCTGGTGGAAACAAAGTTAAATGAGGCAATAAAATAGACATAGATAAAAGGTATAATATATGGAGGAGAGACAGAGTGGGTAAAGGAGGAGGAGGAGTCATGATGATGTTAAGGAAGGAGATAGTGGTAAATCAAGTGGAGTTTGGGAAGGAAAATCAGAAATACTGTATGTTAAGATGCATATTAATAAAAAGGAGTTAACAATCATTGGAACATATGTGCCACCAAAACAAACTCATGGACTAACCAAGAATATAGAGACATGATAGATGACACAATAAGGAGTCTTACAAGAATCATTAAGGAAAGGAGAAAAGTGATATTGGTAGGAGATTTCAACTGTAAGGAGGTAGACTGGGAAAATTATGAAAGTGGTATGGGGAAGATGCCTGGGAGATAGATTCCTGAACCTAATGATAGATAATTTGATGGTCCAAAGAGTAAAGGAAAACACAAGATTCAGAGGAAACGATGAGCCGGCAAGATTAGACTTAGTTTTTACAAGGGATATACCAATTAACGATGATATAAGATACAAGTGCCCATTGGGAAAGAGTGACCATGTAATATTAGAAATGGATATAGAAGAAGGAAAGGAAGATAGAGATGAATCATACAAAGGAGACCGATTAAATTACAGTCTCAAGAACTATTTTAAAAACGTAAACTGGGAGGAGATGGAAAACTCATTAACGGTTCAAGAGAAATATAACTTATTTTTGGAAATATACAAAACTGGGGTCAGGGAATATGTCCCAAAATATAGACCTAAATAAGAAGGAAAGAAAGATTGGTTTAATGCAAGGTGTGCTAGGGCAAAGGAGAAATGAGATGGAGAATGGAAAAGGTGGAGAAGAAACAGAAATCCAGAAAATAAGGAAAACTTCAAAACAGCAAGAAATGAATATGCTAAGGTGAGAAAGGAAGAAGAAAAGAACTATGAAAAGGACATTGTCGAAAAATGTAAGGAACAACCAAAATTGTTCTACAGATTCATAAATGGAAAAATAAGACAAAAAGAAACAATAGAAAGGTTAAAAGGAGAAAACGGAATGGTGGAAGACCCAAAAAGTATGGCAGAACTGTTAAATAGTAAATTTCATGAGGTCTTTACTAAGGAATCCAAATTTGAAAGACCACAGGGTAATAGAGACTGTCTATATGAAAGAGATTAAAGTAACCAAGCTTGAAATAAAAAGTTGATGACGGAATTAGATGAGGAAAAGGCAATGGGACCGGATGAAGTCTCAGGCAGAATACTGAAAGAATGTAGGGAAGAACTAGCAAGTCCAATATACATCATAAAATGCTCAATAGAAAATGGAACAGTGCCAGTGGAGTGGAAAAGAGCTGAGGTGGTTCCCATATATAAGAGCGGAAGGAAGGAAGAACCTTTAAATTACAGACCGGTATCACTAACTAGTGTAATATGCAAGATGTGTGAAAAAGTAATAAAGAAGCAATGGATTGAGTTTCTTGAAGACAACAAAATATTATCAAATAGCCAATTTGGTTTTAGAAAAGGTCGGTCATGTGTAACAAATTTATTGAGTTTCTACTCTAGAATAGTTGATAAAGTACAAGAGAGAGAGGATGGGTTGACTGTATTTATTTAGATCTAAAAAAGGCTTTTGATAAAGTGCCACATGAAAGATTACTATGGAAGTTAGAGGAGAAGGGTGGCTTAAAAGGAAGCACATTGAGATGGATGAAGAATTACTTAAGGGGGAGAGAAATAAGGATGATAGTTAAAGATATGAAGTCCAAGTGGAGAACAGTAGACAGCGGAGTGCCACAGGGGTCAGTATTGGCACCAATACTTTTCTCGTATATATAAATGACATGCCAGAGGAGTGAACAGCTACATAAATCTGTTTGTGGACGATGCGAAACTGTGCAGTCATTAAACAAAAAGAGGATTGTGAAATACTACAGGAAGACTTAAACAAGATCTGGAAATGGAGCAAAAAATGGGAGATGGAATTCAATGTGGACAAAAGCCATGTCATGGAAATGGGAAAAAGTGAAAGACGACCAGTGGGAATCTATAAGATGGGAGATGGAGTAGAACTAGAAAAAGTAAAAAGGAAAAGGACTTGGGAGTGACAATGGAAGAAAATAATCAACCGGTAAGCCATATTGATAGAATTTTCAGAGAGACGTATAATTTGCTAAGGAATATTGGAGTAGCATTTCACTATATGGACAAGGAAATGATGAAGAAATTGATAAGTACTAAAATAAGACCTAGATTGGAATATGCAGGAGTTGTGTGGACTCCCCATAAAAGAAACACATAAGAAAATTAGAGACTACAAAAATGGCTACAAGAATGGTTCCAGAATTTAAAGGGATGACATATGAGGAGAGACTAAAGGCAATGGATCTACCAACCTTGGAGCAGAGAAGAGAGAGGGATCTGATACAAGTTTATAAATTGATTAACGGAATGGATGAAGTGGATAATGAGAAACTGATCATGAGAGAAGAATATGACTTTAGAAGCACAAGATCGCATAGTAAGAAACTAAAGAAGGGACGATGTCTGAGAGATGTTAAAAAATTTAGTTTCCCGCAAAGATGTGTTGAGACTTGGAACAGTTTGAGTGAGGAAGTGGTGTCAGCGAAGAGTGTACATAGTTTTAAAGAAAAATTGGATAAGTGTAGATATGGAGACGGGACCACACGAGCATAAAGCCCAGGCCCTGTAAATCTACAACTAGGTAAATACACACACACACACACATGTTTTAGGAGTGATGATAGAAGAAAACAATCAACCGGTAGGCCATATTGATAGAATTTTTAGAGAAACATATAATTTGCTAAGGAATATTGGAGTAGCATTTCACTACATGGACAAAGAAATTATGAAAAAATTGATAAGTACTATAATAAGACCCAGATTGGAATATGCAGCAGTAGTGTGGACCCCTCATAAAAAGAAACACATAAGAAAGTTGGAGAGACTACAAAAAATGGCTACAAGAATGGTTCCAGAATTTGAAGGGATGACATATGAGGAGAGACTAAAGGCTATGGATCTGCCAACTCTGGAACAGAGAAGAGAGAGAGGAGATCAAGAATATAAAGACATGATAGATGACACAATAAGGAGTCTAACGAGAATCGTTAAAGAAAGGAGAAAAGTGATATTAGTAGGAGATTTCAACTGTAAAGAAGTGGACTGGGAAAATTATGAAAGTGGTATGGGGGAAGAAGCCTGGGGAGAAAGATTCTTGAACCTAATGGTAGACAATATGATGAACCAAAGAGTAAAGGAATGCAAAAGATTCAGAGGAAAGCAGCGACGAGACGGCGAGATTGGACCTAGTTTTTACAAAGGGTATACAAATGAATGATGATATAAGATATAAGTGCCCATTGGGAAAGAGTGACCATGCAATATTAGAAATAGATATAGAAGAGGGAAAGGAAGATAGAGACGATTCATACAAAGGAGACCGATTAAATTACAGAAAGGCTGATATTGAGAATCTCAAGAACTATTTTAAAAACGTAGACTGGGAGGAGATGGAAAACTCAGAGACAATGCAAGACAAATATAACTTATTTTTGGAAATATACAAAACAGCAGTCAGGGAATATGTCCCGAAATATAGACCTAAAGAAAAAGGAAAGAAAGATTGGTTTAATGCAAGGTATGCTAGGGCAAAGGAGAAAAGAGATGGAGCATGGAAAAGGTGGAGGAAAAATAGAAATCCAGCAAATAAGGAAAACTTTAAAGCAGCGAGAAATAAATATGTTAAGGTAAGGAAGGAAGAGGAAAAGAACTTTGAAAAAGACATTGTCGAAAAATTTAAGGAGCAACCAAAATTGTTCTATAGATTCATAAATGGAAAAATTAGGCAAAAAGAAACAATAGAAAGGTTAAAAGGAGAGAACGGGATGGTGGAAGACCCAAAAAGTATGGCAGAACTATTAAATAAAAAATTCCAGGAGGTCTTTACTAAGGAATCCAAATTTGAAAGGCCACAGAGTAATAGAGAGACAATCTATATGAAAGAGTTTAAAGTAACCAAGCTTGAAATAAAAGAGTTAATGAAGGAACTGGATGAAGAGAAGGCAATGGGACCAGATGAAGTCTCAGGCAGAATACTGAAAGTATGTAGGGAAGAACTAGCAAGTCCTATATACAACATCATAAAATGCTCAATAGAAAATGGAACAGTATCAGTAGAATGGAAAAGAGCTGAGGTGGTTCCCATATATAAGAGCGGAAGGAAGGAAGAACCTTTAAATTACAGACCGGTATTACTAAGTAGTGTAATATGCAAGATGTGTGAAAGAATAATAAAGAAACAATGGATCAAATTCCTTGAAGACAACAAATTAATATCAAATAGCCAATTTGGTTTTAGAAAAAGACAGTCTTGTGTAACTAATTTATTTAGTTTCTATTCTAGAATAGTTGATAGAGTACAAGAGAGAGAGGGATGGGTTGACTGTATTTATTTGGATTTAAAAAAGGCATTTGACAAAGTGCCACATGCAAGATTACTATGGAAGTTAGAGGAGAAGGGTGGCTTAAAAGGAAGCACATTTAGATGGATAAAAAATTATTTGAGGTGGAGAGAAATAAGGACGGTAGTTAAAGATATGAAGTCCAAGTGGAGAGCAGTAGAAAGCGGAGTGCCACAGGGGTCAGTATTGGCACCAATACTTTTCCTCATTTATATTAACGACATGCCAGAAGGAGTGAACAGCTACATAAATCTGTTTGCGGATGATATGAAACTGTGCAGAGTTATAAAGCAAAAGGAGGATTGTGAAATACTGCAAGAAGACCTAAATAAAATCTGGGAATTGAGTAAGAAGTGGGAAATGGAATTCAATGTGAACAAAAGCCATGTCATGGAAATGGGAAAGAGTGAAAGACGACCTGTGGGAATCTATAAGATGGGAGATGGAGTAGAACTGGAGAATGTTAAAAAGGAAAAGGACTTAGGAGTGATGATGGAAGAAAACAATCAACCAGTAAGCCATATTGATAGAATTTTTAGAGAAACATATAATTTGCTAAGGAATATTGGAGTAGCATTTCACTACATGGACAAAGAAATGATGAAGAAATTGATAAGTACTATAATAAGACCCAGATTGGAATATGCAGGAGTAGTGTGGACATCTCATAAAAAGAAACACATAAGGAAATTGGAGAGACTACAAAAAATGGCTACAAGAATGGTTCCAGAATTTGAAAGGATGACATATGAGGAGAGACTAAAGGCTATGGATCTACCAACCCTGGAACAAAGAAAGGAGAGAGGAGACCTGATACAAGTTTATAAATTGATCAACGGAATGGACCAAGTGGATAATGAGAAACTGATCCTGAGAGAAGAATATGACATCCGAAGCACAAGATCGCATAGTAAAAAGCTGAGAAAAGGAAGATGTCTGAGAGATATTAAAAAAATCTAGTTTCCTCAGAGATGTATTGAGACGTGGAACAGTTTAAATGAAGAAGTAGTGTCTGCAACGAGTGTGCATACTTTTAAAGTAAGATTGGATAAGTGTAGATATGGAGACGGAACCACACGAGCATAAAGCTCAGGCCCTGTAAAACTACAACTAGGTAAATACACACACTAAAAGAAAAAGAAAAAAATATGACAAACAAAATGATAGGAGCCTTCAAGACAAAAGAAGATCTAGTTAGAGAAATTGCAAAAAAAAAAGAATAGTGTAATTGTATTTGGAATAAAAGAAAAAAATATAGAATATAGACCAAGAAGAGAAAAAGAAGAAATGAAATCAGTCAAAGACCTACTAAAAAATCTAAACGACGAAGATAGGGAGAACTTAGAAGAGGAAGTAGAACAAATAAACAGAATGGGACCATATCAAGAAGGAAAAACTAGACCAATTAAAATACTACCAAAATCACAAGCAGCAACAGAAGAAATATTATATAGAACAACAAAACTAAGAGAAACAGAAGACTGCAAGGATATCTATATAAAGAAAAATAGAAATGAGGAAGAAAGGAAGAGATACAACAAACTGGATAAGGAAATGGTATATAAATGAGAAGGAAGAGAAAAAAGTGAAACAAGTTTAACTAAAAATGATAGAGGCAAGAGACTAAAAATGATGTATACGAACATAGACGGGGTTTTATCAAGTAAATTAGAATTAAGAGATTACATAAAGAAAGAAAATCTGGATATTGTATGCCTGGCTGAAACAAAACTAAATGAAGCAATAAAAATTGACTTGGATAATAGGTATAATGTATGGAGAAGAGACAGAGTGGGTAAAGGAGGAGGAGGAGTCATGATTATGTTAAGGAAGGAGATGGTGATAAACCAAGTGGAATGTGGGGAAGGAAAAGCAGACGTACTGTATGTTAACCCTTACAGCGTCAGAGATGTACGAGATACGTCGGCTACTCTGAGCGAACCGGGCGTCAGAGACGTATGAGATACGTCGGCGAGCTTCCTCGTGTTTTCGGAGGTATTGCGTCCTCAAAACCTACCATTATACTGCCATCATGCACTGTAGACATTGCTCATGTTGCCTCCTTGTCCCTGCTAACATGAATCCTTCCTGTGTTTATTTATTACATATCTGAACTTTAACAGTTTCTGCTGCCTTTAGCTCGGTGTAGCGGGAAACTGACGTCTCAACTCCGCTAATATGAACAAAGCGTAATTTCCATTACTTACTCTTACGTTTTCAGATGATTTTGGTAACTGTTATATTGTGGTAGTGAAAACTTTGTATGACATAAATAAGAATTTTCCAATCGCTTTGTTATAACGAAATACAAGTACATATTACTTGGAAAATATTTGCACCGCAAAGGGCAACACTCCCTCGCGATATCTCGTGTCTTTATAGTCACAAGCGCTCCCAAACAGCAAAACATGACATTTTGTTTTTCTTTCAACTCAGCAACAATATTATGCATGTGTCCAACTCAGGCATCGACTGGTGAGAAACGAGGAAGCGAATAAACTAGTCACATAAGGCTTTGCTAAGTCGCTAACCTTAGCGCAAAACATCTCGCACCAATTAATACCACTTCCAGTCAGTTCTGGGAGGAATGACTGTCATTTTCATTTGTTTCACATCATTTAAGACTGGTTTAACAAATAAAAAAAAATCCATGATGTGGCCAGCACTGGCGAAATCACAAAGTCTCAGATCTGCTGACGCTGTACGGGTTAAGATGCATATTAATAAAAAAGAGTTAACAATCATTGTAACATGTGCCACCAAAAACAAATTCATGGACCAATCAAGAATATAAAGACATGATAGATGACACAATAAGGAGTCTAACGAGAATTGTTAAAGAAAGGAGTAAAGTGATATTAGTAGGAGATTTCATCTGTAAAGAAGTGGACTGGGAAAATTATGAAAGTGGTATGGGGGAAGAAGTCTGGGGAGAAAGATTCCTGAACCTAATGATAGACAATATGATGGACCAGAGAGTAAAGGAATGCACAAGATTCAGAGGAAACAAATGATGATATAAGATATAAGTGCCCATTGGGAAAGAGTGACCATGTAATATTAGAAATGGATATAGAAGAGGGAAAGGGAGATAGAGACGATTCATACAAAGGAGACAGATTAAATTACAGAAAGGCTGATATTGAGAATCTCAAGAACTATTTTAAAAACATAAACTGGGAGGAGATGGAAAACTCAGAGACGATGCAAGAGAATTATAACTTATTTTTTCAAATATACAAAACAGGAGTCGGGGAAGAAGGAAAGAAAGATTGGTTTAATGCAAGGTGTGCTAGGGCAAAGGAGAAAAGAGATGGAGCATGGAAAAGGTGGAGGAGAAATAGAAATCCAGTAAATAAGGAAAACTTCAAGGCAGGGAGAAATGAATATGTTAAGGTGAGGAAGGAAGAGGAAAAGAACTTTGAAAAGGACATTGTCGAAAAATGTAAGGAGCAACCAAAATTGTTCTACAGATTCATAAATGAAAAAATGAGGCAAAAAGAAACAATGGAAAGGTTAAAAGGAGAGAACGGGATGGTGGAAGACCCAAAAGGTATGGCAGAACTATTAAATAGTAAATTCCAGGAGGTCTTTATTAAGGAATCCAAATTTGAAAGGCCACAGGGTAATAGAGAGACAGTCTATATGAAAGAGATTAAAGTAACCAATCTTGAAATAAAAGAGTTAATGAAGGAACTGAATGAAGAGAAGGCAATGGGACCGGATGAAGTCTCAGGCAGAATACTGAAAGAATGTAGGGAAGAACTAGCAAGTCCTATATACAACATCATAAAATGCTCAATAGAAAATGGAATAGTACCAGTACAATGGAAAAGAGCTAAGGTGGTTCCCATATATAAGAGCGGAAGGAAGGAAGAACCTTTAAATTACAGACCGGTATCACTAACTAGTGTAATATGCAAGATGTGAAAGAATAATAAAGAAACAATAGATTGAGTTCCTTGAAGACAACAAATTAATATCAAATAGCCAATTTGGGGTCGTGTATAACTAACTTATTGAGTTTCTATTCTAGAATAGTTGGTAAAGTACAAGAGAGAGAGGGATGGGTTGACTGCATTTATTTGGATTTAAAAAAAGGCGTTTGACAAAGTGCCACATGCAACATTACTATGGAAGTTAGAGGAGAAGGGTGGCTTAAAAGGAAGCACATTGAGATGGATAGAAAATTATTTGAGGGGGTGAGAGAAATAAGGATGATAGTTAAAGATATGAAGTCCAAGTGGAGAGCAGTAGAAAGTGGAGTGCCACAGGGGTCAGTATTGGCATCAATACTTTTCCTCGTTTATATTAACGACATGCCAGAAGGAGTGAACAGCTACATAAATCTGTTTGCAGATGATACAAAACTGTGCAGAGTTATAAAGCAAAAAGAGGATTGTGAAAGACTGCAAGAAGACCTAAATAAGATCTGGGAATGGAGTAAAAAGTGGGAAATGGAATTCAATGTGAACAAAAGCCATGTCATGGAAATGGGAAAGAGTGAAAGACGACCCGTGGGAA
Organism: Portunus trituberculatus; assembly: GCF_017591435.1. Lineage (NCBI taxonomy): Eukaryota > Metazoa > Arthropoda > Malacostraca > Decapoda > Portunidae > Portunus > Portunus trituberculatus. The sequence continues at coordinate 6,288,924 of NC_059287.1, forward strand.
TCTATAAGATGGGAGATGGAGTAGAACTGGAGAAAGTAAAAAAGGAAAAGGACTTAGGAGTGACGATGGAAGAAAACAATCAACCGGTAAGCCATATTGATAGAATTTTTAGAGAAACATATAATTTGCATTTCACTACATGGACAAAGAAATTATGAAGAAATTGATAAGTACTATAATAAGACCCAGATTGGAATATGCAGGAGTAGTGTGGACCCCTCATAAAAAGAAACACATAAGAAAGTTGGAGAGACTACAAAAAATGGCTACAAGAATGGTTCCAGAATTTGAAGGGATGACATATGAGGAGACTAAAGGCTATGGATCTACCAACCCTGAAACAAAGAAGGGAGAGAGGAGATCTGATACAAGTTTATAAATTGATCAACGAAATGGACCAAGTGGATAATGAGAAACTGATCCTGAGAGAAGAATATGACATTTGAAGCACAAGATCGCATAGTAACAAGCTGAGAAAAGGAAGATGTCTGAAAGATGTTAAAAATATAGTTTCCAGCAAAGATGTGTTCCAGCAAAGATGTGTTGAGACGTGGAACAGTTTAAATGAAGAAGTAGTGTCTGCAACGAGTGTGCATACTTTTAAAATAAGATTGGATAAGTGTAGATATGGAGACGAGGCCACACGAGCATAAAGCCCAGGCCCTGTAAAACTATAACTAGGTAAATACAACTAGGTAAATACACACACACACACACACACACACACACACACACACACACACACACACACACACACACACACGAAAAGTGGAGACCTAATACCAGTGTACTGTAAATTGATGAATGGACTGTAAGAAGTAGAGAAGATCTATTTTGCTGGAACAGAGAGAAATTGTTTACTTAGAAGCTACAAGAAAAGTTTGATATAGAAAATACACCTTCTCCAATAAAGAATTTAGTTATTTGAATATTGATTGGAGAGGTGATAGAGCCATTGAATCTGCTTCAACTAACAATTATAGATACAGAGACTGCCATATAACTTCAGCTCAGGCCTTGTATACTATAACTAGATAAATGAGCACATTAACACAGGTGACAGTGGCAATGCTGAACCAGTTGGTGAGCAAAGTGAAGGAGGATCTAGCCAACCTGGAAACTACTGAGGAGACTGACCAGATCTCCCGTCATCTTACCAACACACTTACTCACCTTCAGCTACGCCAGCAGGAGCCGCCCTCTGAGGGCCCATCCTATGAAGGTCTCCAGCTGTGAGGAGATGGACCCATTCCTTTGCATGCTTTGAGAAGTAAGTTCCATTATCCACTTAAGGTTAGAAGGGATGGTACACTTAACATTTTTCTTACACATCTGCCCATATCTTGTCTATAGACGATGAATTTATAACTTTTATCAACCGAGAAATATTAGTCATTGACATGTATGGTGGCTGTTTTGATTAAATGTTACAATGATACTAATACATAGTAAATATGAATGAAGTGTACATGTGTGAATGAGGGAGAAAAACCATGTTGTTTGTTTGATTGTGAAGTTCATCCATAATTTTATTTGCTCTTAAGCTTGCACCAGTTTAATAAATAGGAAATCATACCAAAATTACCATCGTAATGTAGTTTTTCCTTATTGTGCTGGAGAGGCTGATGAAACTTTTGAATGATAAGACCAGATGCAGCAGGTCTGTTCTCTCTTTAGTAGCTGAGTCCTTGTACCTTTGTGAAATAATCTGATTAGAGAATCTCTGTCAGTGTTATTGGAGACTATCCATATAGCAAGCAGGAGGCTGCAGGTGCTAGGGACCGGTGATAACAGATTGTGAGCAGATTTTTTGATGTAGAGATCATACAGGAATCAAGCTTTTTTGAGTAATTAATTTGTTATAATTATATATAAGCTTTATACAAAGACTGTTACAATACAGATTTTTATTTTATGATAAACTTTTATTTATGAAAATTTTGCTATGTTCACACAAATGGTTAAAATGATCTTACCAGAACTGATTGAAAATATTGCCATATACTGAAGGTATTTCTTCCAAACTAATGTGTATTCATACCACCTTAATTCATGTTTTATGTGTTCCTTTGATAGTCATTCTTGGAAAAAAATGTTTGGCTGAAAAACTTTTGTTCTTTGATTTCCTTCTAGAGGATGCCAAAAGTTTTATTTTTTCTTCAGTAATTATCTTGTATGATTCTGTCAGGAAACTCTTTCTTTGCGCTAAAGGCCTGTAGACACTATAAATCATGATGCACGCAGTGTTGAATGGATGTGTTGAAAAAAGACTTTTCATCACAATTCTGTATCACGAGCATGTTGATGGGCCACTCTGATTTCATGCGCCTGTTCAGTTTGCATCAGAGTTCAGAGTGCGAGGATATGCTTGCAGCTGCAGCTCCAATGGGTCATAGCCATTACAAATGTATAGCTTAATTTTTTATAGCAATTTATGAAATGCAGTGAATGGCATTCTTGCATAATTTTCAGTCTGTTGGATTTTTGGGTTGTAGCTCCAAAAATATTTGATTGAAGCTCCCTTTCAGATATCACTGAGAAAGCCATTGTTTACACCACAAAGTTTGACTTTTCTTCCACAAAAGTTTCTTTTTTGCTGCACACATTACAGTTACACTCCACAGTACAGTCTCTTGGCAGAGTACATAACTAGCAGACACAGACATCCCCACACAAAGAAAGCTAACTGTAATACTGACTAGTGGCACATGCAGGAACAAGTGAGCATTATTGCAGTACAGTTTGGCCACTAGTAATTTTTTACAAGACTTCTACTGCATCATGTACCTGATACTTGATGCATAGTGTGTACTAGGCTTAAGAGAGTTTGATTATAGTAATCCTGTCTATATATATATATATATATATATATATATATATATATATATATATATATATATATATATATATATATATATATATATGCCCCAGTCAGTATCATACAGTGTATGTTATTTATTTATTTTTTTTTATTTATGTATTTATTTATTTATTTATTTGTTTTTTGTTTGTTTTAGCATTGAGATGTAATGAAGTAAGTCTTTCATTATGAGCCTTATGTTTAGTCTTGATCACCATATTGTAAGCAGTCAACCATTAAGATGTTTCATCACAAGAATCCTAAACAAGCTAAAGGGTAGCTTCTTTTGTATATTACATTTCTTTTGTCTGTGGAGCATGATCACCTCTCACACCACTCACAATTCTTTACAAGTGTCAGCAATGCCACAAACACAGCTGTCCTGTGAGAGAAATATTGATTTTTTTCCTCACTCTTTTTTTCTTATGAGTGGGCATGCTGTTGGCACAGTGTATGAAGCAATATACTGTGAACCTTTTCTAGTTTAAACCAATATCTTTCAGATCATTTAGTCTTTTTAGAGCTGCTCAACTTTTTTAATAATTTTCCTTAATCTGAACTGAAGTTGATATTGTCTAATACTTTTATCCTTGCATATATATGAATAGCAACAAGATGATAAAATGTGATGGAAGAAGTGGTAGGAATGACTGTGGCAAGTGTAAACACAGGTTTTCATCTCACCCACAGTCATTTGAACTCTTCTTTCTGAATTGTTCACACACACACACACACACACACACACACACACACACACACACACACACACACACACACACCCTGGAAAACAGAAGAGAAAGGGGAGACCTGATAGCAATATACAGAGTGATGATTGGCATGGAAAAAATGGATAGGGAAGATCTGTGTATGTGGAATGAAAGAATGTTGAGAGGGCATGGGAAAAAACTAAAATGGCCACTTATAGGAGAGATG
>NC_059287.1:6295216-6371374 GCF_017591435.1 Portunus trituberculatus
CCCAATGGATTCATTAAGAGATGAAAAATAGTGACATGAAATTGACCTAGATAAGAAGAAATAGCTCCTTACATGCATTAAGGTATGAGATACATGAACTTCACCTGGATATGGAGAAATAGCCCCATGCATTCATTAAGAGATAAGAGATACATGAAATTGACTTGGACAAGGAGAATTAGCCCCATGGATTCATTAAGAGGTAAAAGGTACATAATTAACACTTTCCCTGTAATTGGCAGTGCGGCGATCTCTCCTGCACTGCAATACATGTAAATTATTGTCACATCAGTGCTGGTGAAGGCAGTGAAGTGAGAAAAGCAGAGTGTTGTCTGGGAGAACACCCAAACGAACTGGCAACCTCAAAGTGTTTGCTCACTGTTGGGTCGCATCGCATAACGTGAAAAATCTATGACTTCTCTGTGATAGAACCCACCAGTGGACATATTTTATTTGTTGATACAGGTAACTCTTGATTTACACGTGTTTAATTTATGTGTTTTTGTTAATATGCGACCGAAAAAATATTACAATTAATTAAATTTGTGTGATTGGTTTGCTTATTCACGATTTGGACCAAATCCCGCATCATCCCTATTATCTATTGTTTCTTATGAGAATTACAAGTTTGTTTTACACGAATTTTGAAATACGCGATGCCTCTTGGAACACATCTATCGTGTAAATCGAGAGTTACCTGTATTCAGTGTGTCTCTATTCTGTACTATAATTTTCCTTTCATAAATTTGTTTATATATTTTTGTCTCTGTTTTCCATATTTAGAAAATGAATGCTACTCATTTCTATGGTCAACTTAGTTCAACAGAAGAGAGAAGATAAAAATAAGATAATAAAAATGATATCAGGAATATTATGAAATTAAGAAAAGATAAAGAAAATTATTGAAGCTTATCAAGGAAAGTCCAATTGTGAGATCTCAGTTTGAATTATTTGTTATAAAAATGTTTTACATTCTTCTGAAGGAAAAAGTAAGATAATATAGTTTTCTTACATGTACAGTATTAAAAAAAAAAAAAAAAAAAAAATTATGGTAATTTGTTCTTTATTTATTGTTTGATTTCTTTACTTGTGTTTCTATATATAGTTCAAAATGGTCACCAGTGGCAGCTTTTTTACAAATTGTCCAAATAATATCAGAAAAAAATTTAAAAATGTATTTCAATTATTTGTTCTAGAAAAGATTCATGGTCTTATGAAGGAAAGAATGCAAGATAATACAGTTTTTTTTACATTTATTAGAAAAAAAATATGGAAACAAGGCTATTTTTCTTAGAATTTTTATAACATTAAAAACTAAATAAGTTTCATATTATTTATCAATATTTATCTTCTGCAGATAGTCTACTGTTTATTAAGATTTTACTATGACATCACATTTCGATTTATAGTAAAATTAAAATATGATATATGTGAAAAGTGTTGTATGACTCAACAGTGGATAGTAAGCACTGGTGGGTCGTATCCAAGGATTCTATATTAAGTATATTCCTCGGTCGTATTGCAGGGAACGTGTTGACCTTGCTATAGTGAAATGACCCTATGGATTCATTAAGGGATGATATATAGTATATGAAATTAACCTGAAGAAGGATAAATGGCCACATAGATTCCTTAAGACATTAAAAAACGTGAACTCGATCTTAATAAAGAGAAATGACTACATACATTCATTGAAAGTTGAGGAATATATCATATTGCCCAGGATAAAGAAATATGGCCACAAATTCATGAAAGATAAGAGGTATATGAACTTAATCTGAATGAAAAATACAAAAAGCCCAAAAAATTCCTAAACGTATGAGATATATGAACCCAGGGGCGGATTTAGGAATTTGGGGACCCTAGGCAGAGGTAGGCTTTTGGGCCCCCTGCCCCTAATCCCAAATAGTGGGGATTGAAGGGGAGTCCGTTTTCTTTATACATACATATAGGGCCCCGAGACACAGTTAATAGGATAATCATTCTGCTGACATTTTAGCAAATGGATTTTAATAAAAAACATAATGTGTGCAAATAATAAAACCTCTTAACCATAAGTGTATGAGGAGTTTCATTGGGATCCCAGAAACTCGGGGCACTATAAGCAACCGTCTAGTGTTGCCTAATGGTAAGTCTGCCATTGTATGAACCTAATTAACATGGTTTTCATGACACACACACACACACACACACACACACACACACAGAGAGAGAGAGAGAGAGAATCATACCCCTATGGCTAGACAGATTCATAGGGAAAAAATAAAATAAGAGATACGAGTTACCTAATCTAATATACAAAATACCCCCCTCCCTTCTTTTTTTTTCTTATTCATCAAGTAGGTACAACGGTAAACCTATAAGTCAATTTCAGTCAACCAATACTTAGATTTCTGACATGTTAAAGCATTCATGTTCAAGTTCCTATCAAGATGACCTCTAGTGTTTATAATATTTCTTTTTGTCTTGTGAAAGTTGTGATGGCGTAAGCTATTTCCTTCAGTCATGACATTAGGGGTGCGTTTGATAGCAGGGTTCCGGACGGCCCGGACAGTCAGACAGGGGCACAGCCGTTCCCAGCTTGCTATCAAAAGCTTTTGGGCGACTCCCAGCAAAATGTAAACAAAACTTCTCCGTTGCCATGGAAACGGAGTCATCTCCACTGTGTATCACCATGGCCCACGCAGCAGTCCCACTTGACGAAGATTTATATGTACTAGGTGTCCTTACACAAGAGCTTGTTGCTGATGATCCACTCCTAGAAGTTGCAGCGTTTCTTGCCAATGAGGAAATGGATCAGCCACAGGGGTAACGTCAGTCAACTAGGGTGGAACAGTATGTCGAGCACACAATTCCACTATACAGTGACGTTGAATTCAAGTTCCACTTCAGAATGGAACGGGAAAGTTTTGAGGTGTTGTGGACATAAAAAATGAAGCATTGATGCATTCCATACCGAATGTCAAACCGCCAGTAAAGTAAAAATTTACCGAAATGCTTAAGTACATGTTATCAAGTATGGCAATCAATTGTGGCAAGAAATACCTATGGAATGATATTTAATCATTCATGCACAATTTAATACTGTATTTTGTTAACTTACAATATAACTAAGCCTATAGCTTACAATATTTGGTGTAAAACGAACGTCTTTGGAGTCTTCACAATGACGCAAAAACACCACTCCAAGAACATGTCGCTATTTTAATGTACTGTCAGCGTCTTATGACTGTTTTCAGCATTAATCTTACTAATGATACCATGTAATTACTTACCATTGCATGTTTGTGCATGGTTCACGACGATATTGATATCCTCTGACCAAAACTAGCATTTAGGGCACTTGTAGTAGTCTGTTTGGGCTGCCATGTTTGTTGTGATGACGTCACCGCCGCCCAAGCAGACCCACCTCTGAGTCTTGGGCGGTCGAGACTCTCCGGACGGTCAGAAAAAATGGCGCCGGGCGGCAACGATGACGTCATTTGGAGCCCTCCGAACCGCCCGGAGCCCTCCGGACGCCTCTCTCAAACGCACCCTAGGTACACAACACCTATATTATACTATTTTTCCGTTTACTATTCTATTCTTTAAATTCCACACTTCATTTGCAATAAAAAGACAAACTTACTGGTGCACTTTAAGCAATTAACATATTTTAGAAGTACTGTACAAAAGATTTAACTTCAAGGTATTATTGGAACCTGCAGGGGCAAAGAAGACGGTCACGACAAGCAGTCAATTACATTTTCTACGCGTGGTACTGGAAACACGTTGGTGCTTGGGCTGGGTGCTTGTCTTCAAGGTTTGTATTTGTCTTGTTTCTTTGATATAATGATTACAAGCTCTCAGAAGGTAGAAAGGTTGGGTAGCATGTGTAATTAGTAACTTCCATGAATACGCCGAGGAAGTGAGAACGAAGTGAAATAGACAACTGGTAGAAAACTATGTGATTAATTTACGATATATTTTTGTTTATATGAATGTTGTTTAGATTTGCTTATTTGTATTCAATTTAGGGTGTTATTTGTTTGTATCGATAGTTTGTTAGTTCGTAAGGTAGTGAAGTATGACAGGTGAATGTTCGGGTCTCCAAGTGGTTTGAGTTAGCGTCTCGAGCACCGAACCGTCCGAACGACGAACGTCCGGAAGGTCAATTTAGAGTTTCACGGTCTTTCACCCAATTAACTAACAAATCTCTTATGTGACTTGTGTTTTTCTGATGAGAAATGTAGTGAATTATTAATGGTAGCCATCGCTTCTGTCTTAAATGTATATTTTTCGAGTTATGATTCTTTTTATTCGAGCTTATACCTGCCTAGCTCATTCCTAACGATCTTGGGCGATCTGTGGGAAATCGTGGCTTTGATGTTGGGGAACATTAAATCGAGTAATGTGCGTTGCAAAACAGATTAGATATCAGCAAGATCACATAAAAAATTCTCTGAAAATAGTTTGATGGTGGCAACCCTCATGGTCGCGCTGTAGGTTGGACGTGATGCTCCCCACCCTGTCGTGGTTCTCACCTGTTACACCTTGTCCTTATTGTCTGGAAGTTTCGGCTCTACATCATCGCCTTATCACCTGGTAGGGGTACCAAACTAAGGTTAAGGATCATGTCGACCAAGTATAAAAAATAAAAAAAAAAACTTGGTCCTGGCCTAAGCCGTCAGTTGTCCCGTTCTCGGACTTTAACGACACCGCCTCTCTGTGATAATCACAAACAACTACTTGCTCGTGACAATCGCAGGTCAGATTCTGTTAAGTCTTCTGCTGTAGCGAGTGTTGCTATTCCTATTGTTGGCTTGGATGCAGCTGACCCAGTTTTTTGAGGTACGTGTACAGCTCCGATGGGTGACGAGGCGGTAGGTTGTGACAAATGTGATGGCTGGTTCCACCACCAGTCTATGTGTATGGGGTTGCCTCCCACCCTGATCAATGACATTGTTGCATTTGACGGTAAGGGCATCCTCTTTGTATATTGCAGTGTGGACTGGGAAGTGGCCAACCTAATCGGCCTTTGTTGAGGGGTGATAGTAGTCCAGATCGTGGCCACTTTGAGTCATTTAAATAATTGTCTGAGATGGTCATGGCACTTTGTTCTACAGTGCGTTCTCTCTCTGATCAAATGTCCAGGGATCACACTTCTGTTAACCAACTATTGACCATAAAAGCAGCAAATCCGCCCTCTCATAGTTCATACTCTTGAGTCTACCCATAGGCTGCTGATTCATGAGGAGGTGAAAGAGATGAGGGAGCGAGAAAACCGTTCATAATCTATCATTTTACGTGGTCCTTGCAACATGTCACCCCAGCAGGCAAGTGATCAAGAGCTTTTGATAAATATTTCCACTTATCTCATCAACAGACCAGTAACAGGTAGTAACTTTACTTGTATTAACCAAGAGAAAGGAATGTTTCACTGTAACATTGAAAGTGATGCAGACAGAAAAGAATTTTTGAGTGAGTCTCACAAACTCAAGGCTGATAGTAAATTTGATAAGGTTTATGTGCATAGAGATTTAACTATAATCAGAGACAAGAATTACAGCTTTGAAGAGCACGTAGAAATGCTCCCACAGATGGTGCTGCTACTGACATCACTCATCCTCCTGCTGACACTTCCTCACCTGAACCTCCTCCTACTCAGACTTCTTTAGATATTTAAGTGTTTTCTGTGGGACACCTCATTCATCATTGCACCATTTTTCGTTATCAATTACACATGATGTTAATTTTCTTAGGAATAAGTTGAATTATTTGTTTACTTTTTTGACGACAACAAATTAAATATCTTAGGTATTAGTGAAATTTGGCTGTTACCATGTGTCCCTTCATCATTTGTCAATCTGCCCAACTATGTGTTTGTTAGAAAGGATGTTGATGGTTCAGTTTATAAACACGGAGTTGGTTTATATGTTTCATCTAAACTAGGTTTCATTGAAGTTGACATAGTTACACATTCCTAATACACTTGCAATTTTTCTTCCAGCTTTGAATTTCTATGTACTAATTGTTTACTGCCCCCTCATATACTGCCAATGAAAATGCCGGCCTTTTGAATTTCTTGGCTAACTTTTGCTCTGGTAAAGAAATTAATGTAATGGATGACTTTAATCTCCATGAAGTTCAATGAGCTACTGACACCCCTTGTAGAGGTCTTCCACCCACCGAACCCCAATTCTACCACTGTTTTTTTGGCTCTGGGATTAACACAGTGGGTGAAAGAGTCAACTTTTGTTCCTTCTGGTAATATACTTGATTTAGTCTTGACTTTTGAGGAAGACAGGATTGGTGAAGTCTGTGTTGCACCCTTTCCCTAGCTGTGGTCACAACCCCGTATCTTTTAGTTACTTCTTAGAACAAGATCTGGGGACTTGCAATAATCCTTCTTTCTGACTTTGGCACATAGGAAATTATAACTTGATAAGTGATCAGTTGTCAGTTATTGATTGGGACTGAGTTTGCTCATCTTAATGTTAATGACATGTTTTGGCAATTTTTTTACAGATTCTAACTCCTCTGAAAGCATTAAACAGGAGTGCTTCTCCACCCTTGCCTGTTAAGCGTCCCCAAGAATTGAAACGACAGAGAAGTTACCTTTGGATGCAATATAAGTCACAACGTGCCACTCATAGCAGGAACTCAGCTCTGGCAGTCAGTGCTCTAGAGCATTTCCTAAATTGCAATTATCAGTTCAGATGTTTTGCACTAAAAAGTGAATCAGATTATGAATTTCTTCTAAAGGTTATATGGATGACATAATTTGATGCTAATGATGATGATAATGATGCCATTTCAAAACTTGTCCCTCCTCTGCAATGGGCCCAGATGCAATTCATCCGCTTCTTTTGAAAGCTTGTGTATCTGAATTGGCATACCCACTCATACTTCTTCTCTGCAAATTTTGTGACACTAGTGAGCTTCCTCTTGACTGGAAAAAATCCTGGGTATTGCCTATTTTTAAGAAAGGCTCACATCATGATCCCCTTGATGTACAGACCTGTTTCTTTAACTTCAATCTGTGTAAAGACTACGCCCAGTCTAATAACTTGCTAAATGAAGATCAGTTTGGCTTCAGACTAGGCAGATCAACTGAGGATCAGTTAGTATTAACCTACCATCATGTTACTTCCTGGCTGGATCAGGGCTTTAATGTTGACATTTTTTGGTTAGCAGAAGTAAGTGCATGTTGGTCAACAACCAACTCAGCCATCCTAGAAAGATCCTTAGTGGAGTCCCCCAGAGTTCTGTTTTGGGCCCTCTCCTATTTCTTACATATGTTAATTATATCAATCACAGTCTTACTTCTGCATTCAAGATATTTATCAATGATCTTAAGCTGTATGTTTGTACCAATGTCTCCTGTGGTCCTTGTCTATTGAGAGAAATAATATGTCAACATGACATCAATACTTTACATCAAGTGGCTACCTCTTGGGGACTTAGATGAACTCATCCAAGTGTGTGCTGTTAAGATTTCAAAGATTTCCATAGTTTAAAAACTGTCCCATGCACATGAGTATCTGTGGTGAGCTGTCACTCATCCTCGCCACACGGCTGTGTTAAGGATTCTTGCACACAAGCTATGTATACTGTGGCTGAGCTACAGGCAGTCCATCACATACCAAACATGCTGCCACAGACGCTAAACCTTGCCACGACGTGTCGCCACAAAGTCACTCATGTGCTCCAGGCCTGATACATTGAACTCTCTGCTATCATGCCTAATTTAAAAGTATATGAGACTTATCGTAGGTTAGTTGAAGTATGCTTGTAATTTTACGAAGGTCGCCTCTGCTGATGGGGGAGCGTTCACATGAGATGTTGCCACACGATGCCGATCGCCAGACTTTAAAGACTATGAGCACCCACATGAAATTGAAATATGGAGTAATAAACTCAATAACGTAAATACACAAAAGCAATGGGAGGGGAGAGGATGGCATGTAAACACTCCCCCATCAGCAGAGGCGACCTTCGTAAAATTACAAGCATACTTCAACTGAACTACAGTAAGTCTCGTATACTTTTAAATTTTACGTCACCAAGTCGCCTCTGCTGAGGTGGAGCGAACACATGAGGTTTTAAAGCCATGTGGGTGTCGTACCTGATTGTAATACTTTGTGCCTTAACTTGTAAATGAAAACCATCACCTGAGGGACTTGACAGCATTTTAATGTGCATAAATAACATGGAACCAGTATAATAAATGTAGTAACCATGACCGCAGCAGTGTTCCAAAGTGCAACCATAACCTTATGACCCCACAGATAGCGTAGAAAATATCACCCATAAAGAACAAATGGTACAAGTCACATAGAAAAATGGTGTACAAATGTCACTTTAAGACAAAAAACAAAAGAAAAGAACATTAGGCCCCCCAAAAATGACAAAATCCCACAAAACCATCAGTTGGCCATGTACAAAACAGCATCTTGAAAAGGATCTGAACAAGTAACAATTTGTTTGTCATAAAACTTAGCAAATGTAGTCTCGTGAGTCCAACCAGCTCTTGTCATGATACAGTGGATAGGGACCGCCAAAGCCTTTGCTTTTGAAGCCGCTGCGGGTCTGACACCCTGCAGTAAACATGGTAGTGTCAATCCCAGCCAAGCCCAACACAATCTTAATCCATCTAGAGATAATATCTTTAGAGACAGGCTGATGAGGTTTAACAAAACTAACAATTAATCTATTTCCCGACTGTGGCAAGTTGGACCTGAAAGGCACTGTTTTGCCAATGTAAGCACGCAGGGTCTCACAAACGCAAAGGCGAGCATCCTTAGCATAAGCAATAAAAGTGACACTTTGAATGTTAAAGTTAGGCCTGCATTGTTTAACGTTGTCCCCCAACTGGACGGTAATGGAAGATTTCTCAATGGTAATGCCCTGGAGCAAGAGCAAGTGCAAAGTTTGAATCAGAGCTGCCTGCGTAAGAGCCATCAGCATAACCAGTTTAAGTGTAAGTGCCTTTAAGCTGAGATTATTCAAGGGAAACAAGGACCTCAGGTAAATAAGTACGGGCTGGACGTCCCACGTCTTGGTGTACCGTGGCTTGGGTGGCTGCAGATTAAACATGCCCTTCAGAAACCTATTAACTAGCAGGTGGCAACCCGCTGAAACACCATCCACCATAATTCCCAGGGAGGGCAGCACACCCCGTGCCGTGTTAATGGAGCTGTAACCCACGCCCCTGTTGAAGGAAGCAGTTAAAAAGTTTAGGATGTCTGGCACAGTGGGAGTAAGGGGATTGATGTCCCTTCAACTACAAAAGTCTGACCATCTTCTAAGATGTGTCCGGTACTGTTTTGCTGTACCTGGTTTCCAAGATGCCATGAGAATATCTGCGCCTGCTGCCTGTATGCCTCGGACTTGGAAGGACTCCCGGATAGCAGGCATGCCACCAACTGAGTGTGACCCATGAGAGGATGACCTCCTGCTGAACAAGGGTGCGTCAATATGGTCTCCGATTTCTTGAGCAGTCTGGGGTGATTGATCAACATGCGGAGCAGCATGCCCATCCAAGGCTGTGACCTCCAAAGTGGCACCACGATCCACCCCGTGACCTGCTCTGCCCTCATTTTCTGCAAGCACCTAGAGATCAAGGAAAACGGAGGAAAAAGGCAAGGTAGTGTAAAACTTGCCCAGTTAAGGGAGAAAGCATCAAAATAAGTTGCCTCTGGATCAGGTTTCCAAGAGCAGAAGGGGTAATCTGCTTGTTAAGCCGAGATGCAAAAAGGTCAATAGAAGGGGTACCAAAAACATTGCAGATCAATCTGAAAGTTGGGACATCCAATTTCCACTCGTGCCAATTATTAACTCTACGGGAAGCTGCATCTGCCACATAGTTAACCTTACTAGGGATGTGTGAACATGTAACCCAAGCATTGTTTGCTACACACCAATCCCAAATGAGGATAGAAATGTCATTGCAGGGTCATGATTTAGTGCCTCCCATTTCATTAACATATGTAACAGTGGCAGAGTTGTCACAAAAAACTTTAATATGTTTACCCCTTAAATCCTGCCTAAATGCCTGAAGAGTAAACAAAATGGCTTCAAGCTCTAGAGCATTAATGTGAAGGGAACTTTTCTCCAAGGACCAACTACCACCGGTAGACTGATGGTTAATGCTGCCACCCCAACCTACAGTGGAAGCATCAGTGAACATTTCAAGATCCGCAGCCGCCCTGAAAATGACCCTATCCTGAACAGCGGCATTGTTGCACCACCAAAGTAGCTAGGACTTCATGTCCTCTGAAATAGACATCACAGCATCAAAATCTCCATGGGAGTGCTGCAATGCAACTATCTTGGCCTTTTCGAGTCTCCTGTAATGAAGTTTACCAAGCACGACTGCTGAGGTAGCCGCAACCAGAATCCCAATCACACGCGCCACTTGCCTAATCTGTGCAAGAGTTTCTCACAAGCACGAATAAGGTTAATAACTCTGTGTTCAGGCAATGAAATTTTCATGGTCTCAGTGTCAATGACATTGCCCAAATATTCAATACACTTAGCTGGGGCCAAAACTGACTTTTCCTCATTCACACAGAAACCCAATCTCCTCAGCAGAGAGACAGTGTCCCGCACACATGCAATGTAACCTGCCCTTGAGTTACTGCAAATAAGAGAATCGTCAATATAACTGGTAATGGTGTAACCCTGATTTCTCAGAAAGGAATAAACAGGTTTCATAAGCTTGGTGAAGATACTAGGGCCTGCTGAAACCCCATTAGGGAGACAAGTGAATTGATAGGTCACACCTTGCCATGTGAAACACAAAAACCTTTGCTGTTCTTCCGCAATCCTAACAGAGTAATAAGCATGCCTTAAGTCCACCGAAGCCAAGAAGTCACCCACATTAATAAGTTTCACAGCAAGTTCAAAGTCCTCCATCTTAAAGTGAATGTAGTGGTAGGGAATATGAAAGTTAAGTTTCTCTAAGTTCAAAACCATTCTGTATTCCCCATTCCTTTTCTTCCGAAGGAAAATGGGGAAATAATTTGCCCTGGCAGTCTTTCTGTGATGGAAATGACCTTAAGTTCAAGCAGTTTGTGAATTTCACCATAAATAACATTCTGCTCCACTTTATTGAACTTATACTCAACACTTATTGAAAATAAATGTTTCACATCATGCACATTAATGTCCAGATGGCAATGCTCCACAAAGTCCAAAATAGTAGGATCACTAGTAAGTTTCTGCCATTCATGGACAAACTGGTGAAGCCTACCACCCTCAAAACAATCACTTGCCTGAATTAGTGCCGGGGCTTGAAGGTGCCCCGGCTCAGGGCGTTTTTTGAATCAGCGTTGTGGGACACCTGGGAAGTCCTTTGCGCACCCCTGAAGGCAGGCCTCCGGAACCCATAAGGCTGGAAACGAGAGGAGAATCCTCTTGCCGGCGCAGAGTGCCCAGAACCCCGAGTCTTGCCACCCAGGAAGCGCTAGGAATAGGATGGCTTCTTGGCTGTAATAGTAGACTTAAGCTTCACTGATTCCTCAATCTGTTTCACACTCTTAGACACATCATCACCAAAGAGAAATCGAGTCATTGGGACTTTCTCAGAACAGAGGTGTGTGAACTTCTGATTAAGCTCACGCTTCAGAACAAACCTTCTAGCAAGGTTGTTCTTGAAATTTGCATTTCCCAACAAATCCAGGGCACTGTTAATCATGGCCACTTCCTGGGCCACCACTGGATGCTCCTCGTCCTGGGCCACCTTGTCCAAAGCAAGCAGTGACCTGGTAATAATAGTCGCTGCCCTCAAAACATCCTTATTAACCTCCTTCATGCAAAAGTCCAGTGTTCTGGCTTCCAGTTGTAAAGCATCCAGAACTTTGGGGTTACACTCCACTGCAGGACAGTTGGAAGGCCGTAACACACACTTGTCCTCACAGAGTGCTTTGTGGTTGTCTTCCCAAAGCCCACGGTCAAACAGAAAGTTGACCATTTCAGCCACATTACCATCAATTGCATCCGAAACCACCTCAAGTGGGCCAAACACCTTGGCACTCTGAAGCAAGGGACCCACAGTAGAGCACGGCACGCTTGCAACGTCCATATCACTACTGGCCTCCCCAAAACCCGAGAAATTACCTGGAGAAGCCGGACAGGTCGGACCATGTGAGGGGCCAGCCCCTTCATTAACCCTTGGAGGCCGTGGAGAGGCAGAAGCACCTGTGGCCACTTGTGCAGGTGAAGGAGGGGGAACAGACCTCCTGTCTGATTTAAGCTGGTTAATCTCACTCTTCAACTCCGCCAGAGCATCCAAAACCATGTTCCACTGGGAAGGAGGGGCTGAAGGCTGTGTGGTTGCAGGTTGAGGGCAGGTGGTGTTGAGAACCACATCGTATCGGCGTGCGCCATGAGAAGCCAGGTGCTTTGACACCCTCCCGCCGGTGTCGAAAGGAACACTCTTGCCAGAGTCACTGCCCCTGCCACTAAGATCCTGGGAATGGACACTGGCCCTCCTAGAGGCAAAAGGAGAGGCAATAGGACCGGCGGTCCCATCATCACTGGATGCGGGGGACAACATGAGGAACAGCTGATCACCTGCGGAAAACCAAAACAAGCCGTAAGCTCGTATGTTCCCCACTGCACAGAAAAAAAAACACTTGGAAGGCACTATACCGCTCTCAACTTAGATAACGGATAGTAGGCACTGTACCTGCTTTGACAGGGGACGTGGCCTTACTGCTAAAAAGAAAAACCAATGGAGGGACACTGAAGCCCAACACCGCATCCAACTGGCGTGGCAGAATGAAAGCAACTGGTGATCGGCGTCGTGTGGCAACATCTCATGTGTTCACTCCACCTCAGCAGAGGCAACTTGCTGACGTAAAATTGATGGATCTATCACTGCATGATAGCAGAAATCGTGATAATTGAAGTCAAGAACCTGTTAATTCAAAATGACACTATGACATCTAAGCTGTCATTTTTTGTCACTTTTTGCCTAGTTCCTCATTGGCTGTGTGGTTCAACTGTGTGACGTCATGCACGACTTATGGTGCGCTGGTGCTAAAGCTCAGAACACGGTAAGCATTTCCAGGTTCAGACGTGTGGCTGCTGGCAGCAGCTACCTGATGGAGTTGGTGTTTGTGTTCTGCATCTACATGGTGGCTCTCTGGGGTTGCTCTTTCTGCACTGTGGCTGCTTAATGGAGCGCAGAGGACATAGCAGCTTTGTGTATGTTTTTCTGCTCAACGAGATGTATGCAGAGCGTAATGGTGCAGTGTGCAAAGACAATTAGTGTGGTGTCACCCACAGGCGATCATTTGGTTGTCAGTGTCTTAATTTATTTTCCTTTTTAGAATTTACATATCCTGCCTCATTTTTCATGGCTTATATGAGATAGTCGTCAATAAACCATTTGGTTGGCACGCTGGTATCATCTCTTTTCCAGAGGGCGATATTTATCTGGTCATCAGCTGTTTTCATGATGGCAAACAAGCGACTTGAAAGTTTTTCTACAGATCCAGCAACGGCAGGCCCAGTCACATAGTGAAGTTGTGTTTTTCACCCAGTAGTGGAGATGATCCTCCTCCCTATGTTTCCATCTCTTCTCGGCCTATGGAGGAGGAGGATAATCCTGCGCTTCAGTACTGAAAGATATTTTATCAGTTTGGTTTACGTAGGAAAAGGCGAGCTGATACTCATGTTTTTGAGGGACAGTGACACCAGGGTGACGGGGAAGCCAATGTGAAAAATGTAACCCACCTGTTGCATCACAGGGATTGTCATATGGTGCACCTGGTGGTGCTGCGTATCCATCTACCTCAAGCTTCACATGTTGCTGATCATGATCTTGCTGCAGCAGGTGACTTGATCACTTCAGAGCCAGTGGATTCCCAAGTTATATGGGATTTCACATCACGAATTTCAACTGACATCACAGTGGTAGCCAACGAGATGCCATGCTACCATTCCACCGTCAGTCGGTTGCTACCTCCTCGCAGTCACGCATCTGGCTGCTCCTGCTCTGTTCTACTCCAAGCAACGTCTTGTTGGGTAAGCTTTCTCTTATACAGTCCTAAGTTGACTGTGGGTGAAAAGCACATCGATGGACTACATTTTTCTGATCAGACAAGCAGTGTGGAGTTTGTACGGGGGTTAATGCTGCCTTACGGTAACGCCATATGGTGTATTATGATCATCTTGTCTCTGTCTCTTATTGAGCAGTGTGATGTCGGGCACAGAGCAGTCTCTTCCTCCGCCTTCCTCCCTTTCGTCGTCTTCAGATGGGAAGAAAAGGAAGCGGTGCTTGCCGGATGATTCCACTCCTCCTCCACCTTGTACTTCACCACCGTCACTCCTGGGGCCGAGCTTGGCAGGCGCCACGTCAGAATCAGCTGTGTTTGGGGACAGAGTTGCCTTGGATAGGCTGTCTAGCCTAGTGTCTGGCTTTATTGACAAGCTGAACAGGACCCCGGCACCGCCGGATGCATCTACGGACACCGGGAATGACTTTAGTGGTTTTCATGCCCTCTCATTGTCTGAAGACGAGGCGGGGGTTGCCCCTGCTAGCCAGCCTAACTGCTAGCCAGCCTCTTGATGGGTTAGACCATCTCACCCGTGACGTTGATGTGGGTGAAGATTTTCTGAGGACTTTGGGTGACCTTTATGGCCACTTCCATGGCGAGGAGGAGAAGGGAGAGCCACTCACCGACAGCTTGGCCACTATCCTCAATGCCAGCCTGAGAGTCTGAGAGTGTGATGTTAACGTGTGCAAAGATTAAGCTCTCGAGTAATGTGCTGAACCTCACGATGCCTGTCACAAACGCGGCTGTAACCAAGGCCATGAGTGTGAATGGAAGGCTGGTAGATGCCAAGCTTTTCCAGACTAACTGCCTGTTGACAAAGGCAATAGTTCCCATTGCTGTGTGTGTTAATGATATTGGACAAAAGGGTAAGAGCTAGTCGTGTTATTTAGATGGCCTTAATAGTTGTTTGAGCCTTCTTACTTCAGCAGTGAATTAATTACCTCAACCAGTTGCGGAAGGATGTGGCCCGAATCCATGTCCGTGACTCGGCCATGGTCGATCTCTGGAAATGGGAGTGTGAGGTGGGTCAGCAGGAGTTATTTCCCTTTGATGTGACCCGCAAGTGTGAAGAGATCCAGCCGGCCGTCTTTCAGCCCTTCCTCCAAGATGTCTGGCAAGAGGTTTTCTTCCTCTTCACAGTCATCACACCGTCCCTCTCAGGCTCACTACCAATCCCGCCCTCGTTCTCAGACCCGGCCTTTTTTCGGCCAGCGGCCTCCCCAGGGGAGGGGGATGCACGAGCCGAAGCTACACCAGCACTAACTCCTCTGGTGAGTTCCTCAATTCCAGAATTAGTTAATACTCCTGATAATTTTAGAGGAGGTAAGATTATTTCTACTGAGTCCATGTGGAGGTCTCTGACTCAAGATTCCTGGATTTATGATGTGGTGGGGGGGAAATTTCTTGATTTTGTGTCTGCCTATTCAGACTGTACCTCCTCGTCCTCTAACCCTGTCTCAAGCCGATGATTGGGCTTTGGGCAATGCTTTACATCACTTTCTTATCCAGTCAATTGTGGAGCCTTGTTTATCTGATGTTCATGGTTTCTTTTCAAATGTTTTTCCTATCATCAAGCCAGTTGGCCCAGCAAGAGTCATTCTAAATTTAAAATACCTTAATTTTCATGTACCTTACTTACATTTTAAGATGGATACATTGAAGGATGTCATACCTTAATTTACCCTAACTGTTTCTTTGTTACAGTGGATTTTAAGGATGCTTATTACTCCATTTATGTTAGGCCTGAGGACAGGAAATGGCTACAGTTTATGTGGAAGGGCCGTTATTACAGATTTACTTGCCTCCCGCAGGGGTTATCTTCTGCCCCTCGCATTTTACAAAGTTAATGAAACCTGTCTTTTCCCACCTGCGATCCCTTGGGATGGTCGTGTTATGTTATTTGGATGACTGTCTTTTCATTGCTTCATCAGTAGAGATTTTACAGGCTCAGGTCAGCTATGCCTTGCATTTCTTTGATTCCCTGGGTCTCACTGTCAATGTGCGGAAGTCGGTTCTGGAGCCTACAAAGAAGGTTACGTTCCTTGGTGTGGTGTTGGACTCTGTTGCCATGACTACCACCTTAACATCTCGTAGGAAGGAGCGCATTAAGGAACAAGGCTTGCTGCTACTTAAGGGTAATGTCACTTTATGGGACTTATCATCTTTTATTGGTTTGACAGTGGCCTCTGCACCTGCAGTAGAGTTAGCTCCTCTCCGTTACAGGTATCTGAGTTGATTCGAGACCAGGGTCTTGCCCAGTCCTGTGGTGATTTTGACAAGTTTATTACTTTGGATTGTCATGCCCAACATTTGGTCGCTTGGTGGGTGGCCAATATAGACTTTCAGGAGAAGTCTCTCTCTCTTCTTCCCCAGATTGTGAGTTGTTTACAGATGCCTGTCTGACTGGTTGGGGCGCTTCAATGGGACACGTCACAACTGGAGGTCACTGGGCCCAGGAGGAGCTGGATCATATAAACATCCTAGAGTTGAAGGCCATTCTGTTGGGCTTGCAGTCCCTGTGTAGGGATAGGTCTGGCTCCCATATTCGACTCCGTTCTGACAACACTACTGCAGTTGCTTGTATAGATCGTTGTGGCAGTACAAGACCTAATCTTCATGCCCTTACAGTGCAGATTTATGAGTGGGCTGCATCTAGGAATATTACCCTGTCAGCACAGCATATACAGGGTTTGTACAATGTGACAGCTGACGTGGAGTCCAGAGTTAGTAGGATGGATGGTGAGTGGATGTTACAACCCGATATTTTTAACAGAATTTGTCAACTCTTTTATACTCCAGCTATCGATCTTTTTGCCACTTGCTTAAATGCTCAATTACCTGCCTATGTCCTATGTCCTATGTCTCCTGGAAGCCAGACCCATCTGCCATGTGCACTAATGCCTTCACCTTGGATTGGGGTGGTAAGAGCTTATATGCATTTTCACCTTTCAGCATTGTCTCCAGAGTTCTCCGGAAACTACAGGACGACAAAGCAACAGCTCTGATGATTCTTCCACTCTGGTCGACACAAGTGTGGTTTCCAACGGCCCTTCAGTTGTTGGCAACCAATCCAGTTTTGCTTCCACACTGTCCTCTGTTTCTCCCTCAACAACCAACTCTAACACACCCTCGAGCTCGGAGGTTGGTTTTGACAACAATGGAGCATTCATGACTCGTGGCCTTTCGCAGGAGGTTGCCCAGTTTTCCTTCGTTCCTGGAGAGCTAGTACTAGGGCACAATATAGGCCGCATATCAGCAGCTGGTTGTTGTTTTGCCTCCGAAGGGAAACTGATCCGTTTCAGCCACCTGTGAGTATTCTGTTGTATCACCTTTTGTTACAATATCAACGTAGCACAGGTTGGGAATACAGCTCCATGAATGCAATCCGTTCGGCCATCTCTGCTATTGCTACTATTGATGGTCATCCTGCAGGACAACATCCGTTAGTTTCTCGGTTTATGAAGGCAGTTTTCTTAGAGGCCTTCTCTTCCATGCTCCCATACAACTTGGGATCCTCAGGTAGTGTTGGATTATATCTGTGGTCTTGGCCTTACTGTGGACTTGTCTCTTCTTCAGTTGTCAAGGAAACTAGTTATTCTTATGCTTTTGTTGTCAGGCCAACACGGTCAGACCTTACAATTACTAGATCTTAGAAACATGTCTCACAGACTCTCGGGTTGGGTTTGGGATTGGAGACTTATTAAAAACCTCTCGTCATGGGGTCCACATGTCAGGCTTGTTTTTTTTATGCCTACCCACATGACAGCCGCTTGTGTGTTGTTGACACCATCAAGCATTATCTAGATAGGACTAGCTCCATTCGTGGGTCACTTACGAGTTTTTTACTGACTGCACGACCTCTGGTTCGGTTGGCCTCCCGGGATACATTGCAATGTTGGGTGAGAGACGTGATGGGAGCTGCTGGCATTGACATTACTGTCTTCTCTCCCCATTCTACTAGATCAGCCTCTTCCAGTAAGGCAGCCCGGATGTTGCCTTTTGCTACAGTAGTCTCCACCATTGGAGGGGCGAGGGAGTCTACTTTTACCCGACACTATAGGAAGCCTCTTGCCCAGCAGGCCCAGTTTGCTAGGGCAGGTTTGTTGTAATGCTTTTGTTCTTTTCTCATGTTAAATTTTGTAAGGGTTTGTGACCCCTCCTTAGGTTTGTGAAGTGGAGAAAGAATTTTTTCTGTAAGTTTCTGGGGATTGGGTCCCATAATGTTCAAGATATATATACACTATATGTACTTGATTGTGGCATAAACTTAGGGACAAAATTTG
Organism: Portunus trituberculatus; assembly: GCF_017591435.1. Lineage (NCBI taxonomy): Eukaryota > Metazoa > Arthropoda > Malacostraca > Decapoda > Portunidae > Portunus > Portunus trituberculatus. Next base: position 6,313,548 of record NC_059287.1, read on the forward strand.
TTCTGTACCCTGTGGAAGGTTCTTGGGATTTTTTGTGATACTGTCCTGAAATACATGTGATGGGTCTTATGTTTGCTATTTTGGTAATTTCCTTACCAACGTTCTGAGTATTGCTTTTCGTTTTTTACCTGGATTTTGTAATTTATTAGGTTTGAGGAACCTCTCTAAAGCTCTCGTTGGCTACCGCTGTGACGTCAGTTGAAATTTGGCGTAAAATTGTAAGATTAAACGAGTACTTACCAAGTATGAAGTTTGATCGTAATTTTACGAACATTCAACGACGTCACAGTGGTGTACAACGCCCTCTCTCCTTACCCTGTCTGTTTTGTGATCCTCACTTTAGGGCGAAGGGTCTTTGCGGTAATATGTAACTGCTTCCTCAAACCTCCTCTCTAAAAGTGACTGATGGTGGAATGGTAGCATGGCATCTCATTGTACACCACTGTGACGTCATTGAATGTTCGTGAAATTACGATCAAACTTCATACTTGGTAAGTACTCATTTAATCTTACAATTTTCTTTGCTTTCCTGTACTTACAGACCACCGCATATGTTTGTTGGCAGTAACTAGGAACAGCTTTTTAATGTTAATTATACTAATGGCTCTGTGTTAAAGAGGTTTTGGCCAAGGACACCAGGGCTTATTTATACTTGGTTTCTGATGATAGATGAGCCAGAATGATGAGTTAATGGTTCCAGCTCATCTCTCACCCTACAGTGTCACAGGTTGGAGAGCAAGTTAGCTCAGACTACTTCTCTTTTAGAAGAGGCACTCGTTTCTTTTAATCAGATTTGTGAATTCCTATGCCAATTCAAACATTCTGCCATGATGTTAGTCTATATAATGTCAATGATGACCTTTACATGTTATATAGTCAATGTTTTAATTACTTAACTCTGATGAGGAATGATCTCATTAGTGATAACCTTAGTCCTAAGTCTCTCTTGAAAAGTGTTAAGGATGAGAACATGACGGGTGACTGAGATTAACATTGTTATGATCCATCAGTTTTTGCAGAAATATATTAATCCAAAGGTTTAAGGTGAAGCAGATCCTTATATTTTTTTCAGCAAGAGTTTAGAGGTCCCCGGGAACAACCCTAACATAGGGCGCAGTTTCCAGAAGAGGGGAGGCAAAGCAAGTTACCTGTTGTCAATGTTTGTCTTGCTCATTCCCCAGTACTAAGGTTGAAGTTAATATCTGTCCCAGGTATGTTTACCTTGGTTAACAGCCTGGAGATTTTTTGAGGGAATAAGTTCAAGTGTTGCTTTTATTACTAGGCAAAATTATCCAGTGGTCCTTGGGTACATAACATTGTTCAGGGTAAGGAGTTGTTTTCCTTTCATGTTTTTCACAAACCTCATGTTTCTCCTTTACATTTCTATACCAGGGACAGACAAACATTTCATGCAGCCATGAAAGAGTTTATTCAGCAGCATATTGTTGAGAGAGGTGCAGATGTTTCTTCAGATTTCTTTTCTAATATTTTTTCCAGAGTAAAGAAAGATTATATTACATTTATTATATTACATTTATTATTATATTACATTTCAATATGTGGAATATCATCTTTTCAAGATGGAAACTCTTAAAGATATCTTACCATTGATTACAGAGAATTGCTTTTTTGCATCCATTGACTTGAAGCATGCTTATTTTGCTGTCCCAGTTTGTGAGCCAGGTCATTCATGGTTCAAATTTATGAGGATTGGACCCTCATGCCAGTTTACTTTCTTACCTCTGGGTTTTTCCTCTTCTCCTCGGCTCTACTAAATTATTAAAGGTTTCTTTTTCCAATTTTAGGGCTGTAGGTATCCTGACTACTGTTTACATTGGTGATTATTTTGTGATGGCAAATTCAAAAGAGAAACTTCTTGCCGATGTACAATGTTGCCTCGACCTTGAATCCACTGCATTTCACGATTAATATGAAGTCACATCTACAGCCCCATCATAAAATAGAATTCTTGGGTTTTATTTTGAACTCTAGTGATATGACTGACTATCACACTCACACAGGGTATGACCACAAAGATTAAGCAGTTGGGTTTACAATCATTGCAAATGGAGGAGATGCGAATCAGAGATCTGGCAGTTTTTATTGGTGATGTAGTGGCTGCAAGAGACTCTATACATTGGGCTCTGTTGAAATACAAATATTTAGAAGTTCTGAGGAATGAGGCTCTTAAACAAAATTGTGGTGACTTTGACGGCTTATTATGCCTAAATCAGAGAGCAAAGTGTCTATTATGCTGGTGGACAACTAACATTCATTCTTGTGTAGAATCCATATGCACATCAGCCCCAGACTTATTTATTTCCACAGATGCTTCATTGTCTGGTTAGGGGACTTGTACAGATGAACTCATTACTTCTGGCCACTGGATTCAACATGGAAAGGACCATATTAATATTTTGGAATTGAAAGATGTTCCTTTTGGACTTCAGGCTCTATTGCATAATGTCCAACATAAGCATATTAGAATAAAAATCAGATAATACCACAGTTGTTGCAAACATTGATAATTATGGTAGCATTAAACAACATTTGTTAAATATAGCTGAAGAAAATTTTTTGACTGGGCTAGTGTGTGGGACAAACTTATCTGCTGGATCCATCCAAGGTTCTATGAATTTTACAGTTGATTTAGCATCTCATGAGAGTGATTTTAATAAGGAATGGAGATTAATGCCCACAGGTTTGAGACATTTGCAGAATTTATAGAGAATCCTCTATGGTTCTTTTTTGCTACTCATCAAAACACTCAGTTACATCTTTTTTATTCTTGGAGACCAGATCTTTAGGTGTTAGGCACAGATGGTTTTTTCACTCTGTTGGAGTAATGATTCTCTCCTTTTTGCTTCCCCTCCCTTTAGAGTCATAAAAGACATCATTCAAAAAGTAAGGTAAGACAAGGTGTCAGTATTAGTGATTCTGCCAGTTGGAGGCTCAACCTTGGTTTGCAGAGGCTCTTCACCTGTTGAAAGCTGCACCTTGACTTCTTCCTCAAAGGTGTTTGTATCTCCCTCAGGATCCCCAATGGATACACCCAGTCAGGAATCTGAGATTTGTAGCAGGGATTGACCGATTATCAGCCGGGTCGATTATCGGCGCCGATATTAGGCATTTTGACGCATATCGGCATCAGCCTTTTTTTTTTTTAAATTCTATGGCCGATAAGAAATAAATTTAAAACTAGGTTATTTTGGCTCTAATGCAGCCGCGCCTCTCTGTCTACTGTCGCTACTCTGTCTCCAGCATTGTCCCACCCACAGCACCAATCTGATTTGTTATAAGCAGAGCCACGGTGTGCGTGGCAGCGAAAAAAAAAAAAAAAAAAAAATCAGCGTCTGCACCCTCAGGGCTAAGCTCCTGAATCCTAGATTCGTCCCTGGTTAAAGTTTGGAGGACAGCGGCGGTGCTGCCAACTGTTTGTAGCGAGCAATTTCATAGAAACATTTTCAGGAGTAACTTATGAAGATTTCTCTCATGGCCCTCCCCCCTCCAATCACCTATTCTTTCCCTCTATACTCTCATGTTAATAAGCTTATAAGGCAAATAAAACCTGTATATATTTATATATATATATATATATATATATATATATATATATATATATATATATATATATATATATATATATATATATATACTGCAAATGAATATGGGCTCCAAATATCAGTTATCAGCCTCCTTGACTATAATAATTGGTATCGGTACCGGCCCTGAAAAAAACATATCGGTCGATCTCTAGTTCATAGTATGGCCTTTGTCAGGGAATCTTTCTGCAGGGCAGGAATTTGGGAGCGGGTTACAAACTTTCTTTGTAAGGCCTTGGATGAGAAAACCCTTATGGCATGTGGGAGGCATATTAAAGTATGGAATGAGTTTTTTTTATGAGAACAAGTTGATCCTTTTTTGCCATCTTTGAATATACTGGATAATTTACTCTATACGGCAAGGGTAATGTAGATGGTTCTAGTTATAGTTACAGCAGCCTCAGTGCAGCCAGGTTAGACATCTTTATAATAGCTAAGATTAACTGGACTCCAGCAGGCCAGCACAAGATTGTGTGCTTGTTTTTGAGATCAGTGGCTAAACAAAGCTCAAAACTGACTAGGGATGGATTTATATGGAATTCTGATTTGCTACTAAAGACTTTTGATGGTTGGGACAGCAATACCCAATTATCTCTTTCAACTTCAACTAAAAAAGTGACAGGTTTACTCATGCTTTTGTCTGGGCAAAGGTTTCAAACCATTGACTGTTTGGACATCAGGAATATGTTGCTTACCCAGAATGAGATCATTTTTAGAATTAGTGACCCGCTTAAAACTTCTAATATCAAACATAATTTGCAAGAAATAAGCTTTAGTGCTTTTCCTTTGAATGTTAATCTTTGTATTGTTGATGCCATAAGGACATATTAACAGTTGACAAAAAGCTGAGAAAACTAGATCAAAATAAACTATTGCTAAAAAGTGGGCCTGCATCACAGGCCACAATTACTAGATGGGTCAGGGATGTAATGAGAAGAGTCTGGTATAAGTGAGGCTTGGTTTAATACCTATTCAGTTCAGTTTGCATTCACTTCTATGGCATGTGGAATAGGAATGGTGTGGGTGAGGCTTAAAAAAGCATTTGGTTGGAGATGTGAATCTACTTTTGTTAAACATTACAAGACCATATTACCTGTGGGTTCCTTGGACAGAACATTTTGAAATCATGTGCTGAGAGTATGTAATGATTAGCTTTTTATCTCTGGTCGTTTATTGTTTCTTGCATAGAAATGTATGTATGCACATTTGGTGTTTCAACTTTTTTGTTTTGTTGGGGATGAGGCTACGAACAGTCAATAAAATATATAGAGAAACTCAGCTATCGTGTGACATGATAATTCTGGAAGTTTTTTAATAATAGGCATGCAATAGTGGCAATTTCATGTGCGATATAAAAATATGTGCAGCTTTTTAATTAAGTATGCACCATAGCAGAAAGCGCAATAGAAAAGGGCTAACTGTAGTCATAGGAGTTAGGGGATAGACAGCACAGATGAATTTGAAATGGTGGAAAACTTGAAAGATTCAAGAGCATGGGCACAAGAATAAGTTAAGCTTTGGAATGAAAATAGCTTTGCAACAAAAATGAGGATAGGAAAAGTAGGAGGGAACAGGAAAGGGACTACTGTCAGTTGCTCCAGACACCTGTTTTTCAGTAAGGAAAAGATGAGGTTTATCAGAGGAGAGATGGTGGTCTACAAATTGAAAACTAGATCTAAGACCATGAATGTTGCAGAAGTTAATGAAGAAAAAAGTGGATGGGGGTGTCAAGACATTTATGGTCAATACTAAGAGAACAGTCCAACTTGGGGACATTTATGATCCTCTCCCAGGAAGAGCTGGGACTCGGAAGCTAGTATAGGAGTTGCCATTGTTTCTATTTTAAGTGAAGGGTGCGTGTATGTGTGTGTAGTGCTTCTAGTTTTTGTGTGAATGGGGAGAGTTGTCTCTAGAGGGCAAACTCTGACTGCCCCCTTGAGGTGTGAGACATAAAGGGAAATATCCAGTGAGTTCACAACTAGCTTTGAACTGGGCAGGCCAGAACTGGTCTAGATCAGAACAAGTGCTATTTGGCCTCACTGGGCGTAAATTATCGTTTCAGTAGGTGTTTACTACTTCCTCCTCCTAATGATAACTTCTTACTAAAAAAACTTTTCCCTGACTTTTTAACACATATTCAAGAACCCCCTTACACACATGGAGTCTAGGGAGTTGGGGATTCATTATCTATCAGAAGATCATTAAGATAATCATCATATTCCTCCTCAGTGAAGCCCTCATTGTTATCCTCCAATCTGGCTGTGTCTCTTAGGATGCCATCCCAATACCTATGGCAGATGTAGGCTGGCACCAAATCTCTCAAGAATTTTAATGTCCTCCAGCTTGGACTTGGCCAAATATGTTTATATATATATATATATATATATATATATATATATATATATATATATATATATATATATATATATATATATATAAGAATAGGTTTGATTTACAGTAAGGCCCTGCACTTGGCGAATCTCAGTTTGGCGAAATTCACTTTTGGCGGTAGGTTGGACATGGACCACCGAGTGCACGCTTGGCGATTTGAATTAAAACTTGGTGGCTACACGGTGAGCCACGCGGCTCCTCAGTGATGTCTCACCTCCCTCTAAACCTATCAGAATGTAGTGTGAAAGTCCCCTTCAGCCATTTTGTTTGTGCTACCCTCTTTTCTGCTAGCGTGGGAATGAATTCTGGCGATTTACCGCCAACATGGCCTCTACCAGCGCAACAGGTGGTACTGGTGGGGGTAAGGACAATGGTGGTGGCGGCAAGGACGAAAGTGGGCGAGGGAAAAGGGTGGAAAAACGGGAGTTACAGCCTTTATATCATGTCTTATTAGCTTTATTTATTGTTTATTGGTCTGTTTTGTGCATGTGTTCTAATATGTGAAGGCAAAAGATTTTATTTCAGCTCAAAAGATGGTGTTTTAGGGGTCAATAGAGAGTCTTTGGCAATGACCAATGACTAATTGAGGCATTTTTTAGGCAGTTTGTATGGTATAAAGAACTCGTGCTTGGTGAGATTTGCATTTGGCGGTAGTTTTGCCAGACTAATTAATTCGCCGAGTGGGGGGCTTACTGTACTTGGGAGGTACATCACAGATGTAAAAATTGAAGACAGTTTTAGCTTTTGCACCTTGCACCTGCTCATTGAAATCCACACATGTTCTCCCTTCCCCTCAGTCAGTGACATGTACAGAAACTCCCCTACTTACGAACATTCGACTTGCGAACATTCCATACATACGAACAAATCTTTTAAATACTTAAGTCCAAAAAATTGTTTGAAAGATGCTAGGAAACTTCAAATTTCCCGTGCACAAATATAGTTCACGAGTCTGCCACGCCGTGGCGCTGCTGAGCTCACTCAGCTGTGCGCATCACTCCCCTGCCCTCCAGGCTCCCGCCATAAACACGAAAGCATCTGTTCACTGTGTCCTCGTGTACCGCCAATTTTTGTGCCATAATTCGCTTTACCTGTGCATCATTCTATCAAAAATGTCGGGTGTGAAGCGAAAAATAAACGGTGAAGCCAGTGGAAGTGCCAAGAAACGTCAGGCTATAACTTTAGAGGTGAAAATGGACATCATAAAACGGCTTGAGAAAGGTGAGAAAATGTCTGATGTGGCACGAAAATTTAATATGAATCGGTCAACTGTAGGCACAATTATTAAGAACAAGGAAAAAATTGTGGAACATGTGAAATCTGCAGTGCCCATGCAATTAACCATCATATCGAAAAAGAGAGGGAAAATGATTGAGGATGGAAAAACATCTCGGCGTCTGGTTCGAGGACTGCATCCAGAAACGGAAACGTCTATGCCTTATGATGATTCAAGAGAAGGCCCTGAGTCTATTCAATGAACTGAAGGCTGAGTATGGTGAGGATGTGTCATTCACTGCAAGTCATGGGTGGTTTAACTGCTTCAAGGCGTGCAATAACTTGCATAACGTGAAGATGTCTGGTGTCATTCACTGCAAGTCATGGGTGGTTTAACTGCTTCAAGGCGCACAATAACTTGCATAACGTGAAGGTGTCTGGTGAGGCGGCGAGTGCAGATGTTAAGGCAGCTGAGGAATTCCCAGGAAAACTAGCAGAAATTATCTGCCAGGGAGGCTACACACCACAACAGATTTTCAATGTGGATGAAACTGGCCTCTACTGGAAAAAGATGCCTGACCGAACCTACATCAGTAAGGAGGAAAAGACGATGCCTGGCTTCAAAGCTGCAAAGGACAGACTGACGCTACTGCTTGGGGGTAATGCTAGTGGTGATTTAAAATTAAACCCCCTACTGGTGTACACCTCGGAAAACCCACGAGCCCTGAAAAACATTGCCAAGGCGTCTCTTCCAGTTGTGTGGAAGAGTAACTCTAAAGCTTGGGTCACACAGGCGATTTTTCAGGAGTGGTTTTATAATCAATTTATCCCTGAGGTGGAGAAGTATTGTCGGAGCAACTCCATTCCATTCAACGTCCTCCTGGTGCTGGATAACGCCCCTGGACACCCACCTTACCTAGATGACTTTCACCCTAATGTCAAGTTTGTTTACCTGCCACCCAACACAACCTCCATTATACAACCTATGGACCAGGGAGTCATCGCAACGTTAAAAAAATACTATCTAAGGCGCACTTTCCGCCAGGCACTGAAGGCAACAGACGAGATTGATATGACTCTGAGCGAATTTTGGAAGTCATATAACATCTACAATGCCATAAAAAACATTAATACCTCCTGGTGGGAAGTTACAACCACCTGTATGAATGCTGTATGGAAAAAGCTCTGCCCTCAGGTTGTTCATGATTTCACTGGGTTTGAAAATATTCAGGAGGAGCAGGAGGAGGTTGTTGACAATTTAATCTCCATGAGTGAGAAACTGGAGCTAGAGCTGGAGGAGCAGGACTTCACAGAGTTCTTTGATGACCATGACAAGGAGCTATCTAATGATGAACTATGAGAATTGGAGAAGCAGAGGAGGAAGAAGTGGAAATGCCACCAAAACATTTCCAAACTAAAAAGATGGCAGAAGCTTTTGCATCCATAGAGGCAGCCTTGGCAAATTTTGAAGAACAGGACCCAAATGAAGAACGACATACCAAGGTGTCAGCAGCTGTTCATGATGCACTGAAATGCTACCGCGTCATATACGAGAAAAAAAAAGGCTGTGAGCCAGTCGTCGTCCTCAGTCAGTGCCATCTACCCATGAGCCAGTGCCATCTTCATCCTCTACCCACACGCCTGACGCTGACAGCGGTGTTGACGACCCCTCCACCATCTCGTCACCCCGTTCCTTGCCCGCCACTTCCCCCCAACAAATCCAAGTGAACAAAGTAAATCTTACGAGTTTCCTCATTTATATTTCAAGCATGCAGTGTTTTCTGTTTCATATTTCATGTGAAATGCTTTCATGTATGTAACTGACATAGCCCTAACGTTAAAATGTGTAACCTAAATCCGAGTCTGTAACCTAGCGGTAACCATGTCAGCTGTTTGACCCCGATATACAGACGCTTAGTCATCCCAGATTTATAGGCACCTGTTCAACCCCCATTGATCGACGCCATGTTAATCTATCCATGTTTATCGATCTTTCTCAGTATGGTATGGTGTCATCCCCGGTCTAACGGATAGGCTTCGTGTTGTGTGACGGCCCTGGTTGTATTTTCCTGCCCAGCTGACCACACGCCATCTTATCGATCGGTTCGCCAGCCAGTCATCACTACAATATATTTTCTTTTTAAATAAAGCATGTTTCTACATTAAAGTTGTATGAATCACCATCAAATAATATTAAAAGCATTACATATTACAGGTACTGTATAAGGTATGTCGTACTTATTGGGATTTATGTACAGGTATTCTTAATGTAAACAAAACTTTAAAACAATGGGAAAAAAGGCAATGGAGACCCGACTTTGGATATACAAACAAATGGAGTTACGAACAGCCTCTCGGTCCCCATTATGTTCGTAAGTTGAGGAGCTTCTGTATGTTTTGTCACACAGAGTGCAGCCGTCGAGCAGGACACATGCATCTGAGCAGCTCGCAGAGATTACTACAAAAGGAGTTGGACTCAGGCCTAGACATATGTACAGGGGGAGAGGGAGCCATATAGGTTCTCCTATCTCCAAATGAAATAAGTGTTAGATCACATATAAGGAATGAATGACGAGAGAGAGATGGAACCAAGTAGCGCTGCCAAGTGCATGGCGGAAGCAAAACATACGTCGAGTGAAAACCAACGCTTTATAGAAACAGCTATTGGTTTAAGGAAACTGACTGATGATACTATGGAATAGGATTTCTCGGGTTTCTGGGATGAACGAGATAATATGAGAAGGCTTATTAATGTAGAAAGAATTAAGATACAGGTAGTCCTCGATTTATACGGTCCCAGAAGGCACCGTATAAAGTAAAAATTGTATAAAGTAAGGAATGAATACCCAACTCCCTAAATTTTTTTTTAGTATAAAAGAGTGGACCTGAGCTTTGTACAGTACCTCCAGCCCCTTTCCATCAAGGAGCCACGCGATCCTCATGAATGTGACTCCCAGCACATCCACTTCGTCCCTTGATTGAACAGCCTCGCCCTCCAGGGCGAGGCTCAGGGGTGTCCTCACGCCACTACCACCACCACCACTAGACTTCTGAAGGATGTGTTCAAAATAAAATAATCTTTCACTGTATGTATACATTTTGCATTAAACACATTTCTATTATGCTTATTAATGCTTTTATTAATAAATTTACAAAGACATAATAATGACTGAAAAAGGGAAATGTTTAAACACAAAATTATTTGATTAGTACCTTCTTCCTCTATTTTGCTACTTTCTCCTCTTTGTCTGTCTCTGATTCTGTTATTTGATTTGGTGTGTGCGGTCTGAAGAAGCTTGTTATCAATTGCTGTTTTTTCTTTTGTTGTTTATCTTTTGAGAAGAACCTCATAGCACGTCATTTTTTTCTATGATCCCTGTGATGACAGCAGTGCTTCTTTCAATATTTGGGTAATTTTCTTTGAGAATTTTCATTGACTGCGCCAACAAGTCCATACACTTAGACAAGTTGGCCGCTGTGAGGGCTCGCTGAGGTTGTTCTGATGTGTCTGTTGCTGCTGCTGCTGCCTCTGCCTCTGCCTCCTTGAGGGCTCTAGGATTCTCGGAGTGGTATACAAGTGCTTGAGCTTGCAATCACCTTCCGCGTTGGCCCCCAGCAACAGCGTCAATCAGTCCTTAGAGGCTTTAAATCCTGGGGCAGAAGCTTCTTCTTTGGAGATATATGTATGGTTTGGCAGTTTCTTCCAGTAGAAGCCAGTCTCATCAATGTTGAAAACTTGCTTTGGGGAATAATCTATAATTTTCTGCAGCACAGCAGGATACTCTGCTGTAGCCTGAGCATCTGCTGAAGATGCCTCCCCTACCATGTTCAGGTTGTGGAAACCGTACCTCTTCTGGAAGTTGTTGAACCAGCCGTTACTGGCAATGAACGGCTTCTTCTCGCCTTCGATGGTGTCATAGATTGACACAGCCTTCGCTTTGATTAGCGCCAAGCAGATAGGCACACGAGTCTTATTTTGGTGCTCAATCCACGTAGCTAGCATCTTCTCCATTCTCTGCATCTCCACCGGACAAGCATAGGACAACTGGCTACCTTTGAGTGGAGCTTCTGCCTTAGCTGATTCTCGGATCTTTGTTGCGTTGCATTTTGTGCACCTTGCTATGGCTTCATTCATATCCAATGCAGCCTGAATAACACTGTTTTGCTGGGCTTTTTCTGCCCTGTCCAAGACTTCGAGCTTTTCCTCCAGTGTATATGTGTATTGATATGTGTTTATATTGGGCCACCCACCGGTTTGTTGATAACTGTGCTTGCCGTTGGGAGAGATGACTTGCCGAGAGAGTTTCGTGATTATGTGTCCTTACGTAAGCACGATGAGGAAAGACGAAACACACGAGGAAGCTTATACCTCTATTGAAATAACCACACACACACAACAAAGAAAACCGAGCACCCACGCCTTGCATTGCAGATATGCTGATGCGTCCTTTCCGAGGTGCAGACGGTGAGAGAATGAGCATGAAAGAGGGTGAATGCGAGCCAACCTGACCTGAAGGGGCGCTGGGTCACAACCTCGGTGATTGGCTGACCCGACCCAGCGCCGTGACGTCAAATGGAAGGTTTGAACTGATTGGGTCCGGCACCATGAAGTGAGGAAGGTGTGGTGACAATGAAATGTGTGTGTGGAATGTCCACGCTGCGTGAGATGGTGCAATCGGCATTGGCTTAATATATAGAACATGAAATACATGATGAAGAAAATATTACAATGGATGATATACAAGAAGACATGATATATGATACAATTACTTCCCCCTTGGAAGCATCCGTCCTCGTATGTCAACGAAAATACATAGAAAATAGAACTTAAATGAACAAGAAAGGGGGAAATGATGTCAATGAATCAGTTATACAATACAATATAATACAAGATTAAATATAGATAAAAATACATGAAAACATATACATGGATATATACAGACGAGTAAAGAGGAATGGGAATAGCAAAAGAAACGTGAGGAAGAGGAATAGAGGACAGACTACTACGCTGGGCGAGACTGAAGGTTATAGGGAATTGAAGGAGATGAAACAGGCTGACTGTCGATGCTGACAGACCCTTGCCGCGGGAGTGTCAGGGGTGTGGTGGTATCTGTGTCGAACCTATGATCGACACGTTTGAGGTGATCTCTATGAACGATGTCTTCTTTGCCTGTCTTTAGCTCGAGGATCTTCACCTTATGACCTCGGTGAGGGCCGTGGAAGAGCGGGTCAAGTTTTGAATGATGGTCATGGACTCTATGGAATACAACATCTCCAATTCCTATCTTGCGAGGGGTAGAGTGTCGATGTTGCTTTTCCAGCATTGACTCCTGGGAATCACACAGACGTGTAGATACGTTGAAAAGCATTTACTCTGCATTTGACGTAATCATCAAGGCAATAGAGCGGGCGAGGTTCTGTGGAGAGAAGCTCGTGTGGGAGTCGTTTGTCTATACCAAAAAGGACAAAATGTGGGGACTTATTGATGGAGGAGTGAATAGCGGAATTCAGCGAGCACCCGAGAGGAATATGTGTATCCCATGCAGAGTTTGAACTTGCAATGAAGCGAAGGATATTGAGGATATGACGGTTAGCTCTTTCTACTTTACCGTTTGCTTGAGGAGAATATGGGATGATGTTACATTTCTTTACATGAAATGAATCGCAAACTGCCTTGAGTATGGTATTGTTGAACTCGGTGCCGTTGTCTGATAGGAGGACACACGGAGTAGCATAGTGGCATATGACTTCATCGATCAATGTGCGTGCAATGGAACATGCAAATTTGTCTTTGAGAGGAACCAAGATGCTGAACCAACTGAAACTATCAACGCAAACAAGCAAATACTGATGACCATTTTCTGTGAGAGGAAGCTTCAACACGTCGATAAACAGGCTGTCCCAAGGTGCATGAGGGATGGGATATGAAAGATTAGGAGACTCAAAATGACGTGCTGGGCGATGCTCAGTGCATGAGACGCATAAGAGGCAGTGCCGAGTAATGTCCTTTCGCATCGAAGGCCAAAAATATGATCTTTGGGCTTGTTGGGGAGATCTCTCTTTGCCTGGGTGACCGGCGAGAGGTGAATCGTGCATGTGATAAAGAATAACAGGTACTAAGGCTTGCGGTACGACAAGTTGCGACACATGACGGAAGGAATCATCGTCAGAAGCGACATTCGTAGATTTGTACAAGATCTCGTCCCTGAGCTCGAACGAGTCTGGGGTACATGTAACTTGGGCAATGAAGAAGAATCACCTGATTTTAGGTAATAGATAATGCTATAGCAGAACTGGTCAGAGCGCTGAAGTTCTTTGATGTCATCAGGCGAGGGAAGTGACTGCAGTAGTGTGAGGAGAGCTACAGGAGCAATGTGATGTGACAAGGTATCAGCAACGCGGTTAGACTTGATTGGAAGGTACAAGAACGTCAGGTTGTATTCTTGGATTGTGAGTTGCCATCGGACAAATTTACCAGTTAAACTGTTGCCTTTGAATATACCAGTGACCACAGCATGATCTGTTAGGACATGGATTTGATAACCAAGAATGATGTCCTGATAGTGACGGAGGGACCACACTACTGCTAATGCATCACGATGCGTAGTACTGTAATTTTGTTCAGCTGCGTTGAGGAGACAACTGGCAAAAGCGATAGCGCGTGTTTTACCATTGTCATCTTGTTGCATGAGCACCGAACCGAGACCATGTGCGGAGGCATCTACGCAGATAAGAAGTTCCTTTTTGAAATTAGGAAAAGCAAGCACGGGAGCATTGCATAAGGCATGCTTGAGAGTAGTGAATGCTTGCTGGCAGTCTTCGGACCAGGAAGATGCAACGTTTTTCTTCAGGAGAGAGGTGAGAGGCTGAGCGATCTGTGAGAAGTCTTTTATGAACTGACGATAGAATCCTGCAAGGCCAAGGAAACTGCGGATGGCATCAGCGTTAGAAGGCACAGGAAACTCTGAGATAGCACGAATTTTGTCATCAAGGGTGTGGATACCATGACTATCAACTTTGTGACCGAGAAACTGAATTTCACACTTGAGCGGACATTTGCTGAGTTTAATTTTCAATCCGGCCTTAGCAAAACGTGCAAGAACTTCAGATAAGGTGTTGAGATGCTCGCACAGATTCTTTGAAGCGATCACGAGGTTGTCTAGATGGCAAAACACTGAAGTACCCAAGAGACCAGAGAGTACAGAGTTCATGAGACGAACGAAAGTCAAAGGGGAGTTTCTCAATCCCATGGCCATGCGTTTGAATGCATATTGGCCCGATGATGTGGTGAACGCTGTATAAGGGCGAGAACTTTCTTCCAGTTTGACCTGGAAGAACCCAGACTGTAGGTCGAGGGTTGAGAAAACAGTGATAGAATCGCCTATTGACTGAAGTAGATCTGCGAGAACAGGCATAGGATGTCGATCGGGAATTGTGATAGCGTTCAGATGACGGAAATCCACCACGACCCGAAACTCACCATCAGACTTGGGAACCAAGAAAAGCGGAGCGTTGAAAGGCGAAGCCGTAAGTTCAATGACGTCATCCTGCAGCATGGCTCTGACAGCATTGTCCACCATTGTCCTGCGACTGTGAGGGGTATGGTAAGCAGGGACGTAGGTGGGAGTTGAGCCTGGTGTGAGGTGAATGGAGTGGCGAACCGCATCGGTCTTGCCCAGAGGTTCGCCAGGAAGGGAGACACAGGATCTGTAAGATGACAAGAGGGAGAGTAAATCTGCCTTTGATTCAGGGAAGCCGATCTCTCCGAGGTGGTGAGCAAGGATAGGTGGAGGGTGTGAAGGAGAGTCATTGACGGGTGACAAAGGTAAAGAGGCATGACAAGGGGAAGAAGTGACGGGTAACAGGAGCAGGATAAGGAAATGCATCACCCAGATGCACGCCAGACTGGAGGGAGAGTGAATGATTAGTGAGGTTTTGAATAGCCACAAGGCAAGAGCCATCATCCTCGACAGTAGAGAGAACAGATTCGAGAGCAACACCTTTCACTTGGGCAGTGTCGGGCAAACATATGATGTCTGTCCCATGGGGACTTTGACCTTCACTTGCACCAAGCAAAGGTCAGCTGGGGTGACAACCATAGGGGCGGCCAACACAGCTTTCCCATGCACTGTGGACGAGAGAGCGTCAGCGAGTGTCGTGATAGGGGAGGGGGTGTTAGTGTTGCTGAGCAGCGCATCGCTAGGCGAGTCGGCTGGGGTGGAGGATGAGGTAAGGGAAGGGTCGTGAGTCACTGAGGATGACTCAGAGGGGTCCTGGGTGATGAGAGCAGGGGCAGTGTGAGGCAGAGGCATGACACTGGCGACAGGAGGGAAATAATGAGAACGTGGGGGTTGAGAAGCAGAGAGAAAAGTACCATTTTGAGCAATTTGATGGGTGGAAGGGAACAGGGAGATATTGAAACGAGACATGGTGTGATACCTGAGAAGCATGTCTGCGTTAAAACACACATCATCAATGACATAAAAATAATCAGTGATTGGGGGTTCTGAGGGTGACAGAGAGACAGTCAGGAGGACTTTGCTGTGAGGCAGGAGAATATTTCCAGAAATACCGCAAACTGTGAGGTCTGGTGGAGAACAAGGGACGGGAAGTGCTGAAGAACTGGAAACGTTGAATGCATGAGTTTGAATTATATTGATCGCAACACCAGAATTGAAAAATGTGAGAAACTTGTGAGAAGCAGATGTCACTGATGCGGTGAGGCCTTGAAAGAATCCAGAGGACTTGACAGGAACGCCCGGGAGGGGCGTTGACTGAGAGACAGCAAAATGAACACGTTTTGAGGAGGGAAACTGGGCCGGTGAGGCTGGAGCACGCTTGAGGATGGATTTGAGAGCTACAACAGGTTTGAGGCTCTGGCGCTTAGCGTTTCCCGAAGGCTGAGAAGAGAGTTGAAACTGATACAGGCGGCACTCAACGAGTGAATGACCATGTTTATTATGAAGTGAGCAGAATGCATTTGAGTTGAACTGAGAACGACCTTGGTCATCAAGAACAACACGGCAGAACTGAACAACGTGACCTCTGAGTCCACATCTTTGACAAACTACATTCTATGAGGAGTGGGAGTGAGATCGGTGATGGTACTGAGTATGGTGCAAGGGACGTGAGAAGGAGCGACCATGTGAAGGAGAGTGGGTGCGTGCTGACGGCGGGATTGGGGTAGGGGGAGGAGTCTGCGCGACAGAGACTGACTGAGGAGCAGGTGGTGACTTTTCTGAAATTTTCTTACACACATCGTACAGGAAATCCTTCTCTGTGAATTCAATATCACTCGCGATAGCAAATGTGGGAGAGTCTAGCTGGATGACAAAAAGCAAGTATGACATGAGACGCTTGAAATTCGTGGAAGACAACATACCATCACCATTGAACCATTGTGAGGATTTGCGCTGGTCAGTGAGTTCTGCGCTAAGGGATGACGCAACATTCTCAGCTTTGTACACATCTGCAGTTGTATGGGCGAGATAGGTGAGCGAGCTTGCTACTTTAAGGAATGAGTGAGTCGCGCCCAATTTTGAGTGGCTTGAGAAGTGCGAGATGAGGGCTGCAGTAAAGTCTTCATACTTGTCAAAACCGAGGAATTTATCAGACTTTACAAGCTTACCAGCAAGAATAGATGGGTCATGACAGATTCTGGACTTGAGGATAGCGAGTTTTTCAGCATCTGAATGTGCATTTCTCTGTGTGCATTCTTCTCCAACGCGGCGGATGAACTGATGAATGGATTCGGAACCAACGCCAGTGAAAGGAGGAATGGAGATTGACTCTGAGATGAGAGTGGCTTGTGGGGTTGGGACGTTAGGAGCAGAACCGTTGGTCATAGTGGAGGAGTGAGAGCGTTGAGGAAGCTTCATAAAACATGAAAACAAAAAGTAAGACAAAATGGAGAGAACGCATAGGAGATGGAATGTAAAACAAAAGTGCGATAACACACAAAGAAAAAAACGGGAAGTAGAACACAGGACCCTGACAAGTAACTAGGAGAGTAACGAGGGAGGGAGGTGAGATCACAGTCACAAAATGGAGGGTCAGATACAGAAAAAACGTATAGAAGACACTGAATATAACATACAAAAAAGAGACACATATATGAAATCAAGACACACAAAAATAAAATTATAAAGGCTGGAATAGAAAACAACATCAAGGAATATGTGTACACAATCAAAATAATAGCAATGAATGAAATCAATCAATGAATAAATCAATTGATAGGAAATGGATTAAGAAAAAATATAAATAATAATATATATATATATATATATATATATATATATATATATATATATATATATATATATATATATATATATATATATATATATATATATATATATATATATATATATATATATATATATATATATATATATATATATATATATATATATATATATATATATATATATATATATATATATATATATATATATATATATATATATATATATATATATATATATATATATATATATATATATATATATATATATATATATATATATATATATATATATATATATATATATATATATATATATATATATATATATATATATATATATATATATATATATATATATATATATATATATATATATATATATATATATATATATATATATATATACGTATTTATACCGTGAACGACAAAACGGTAGCAAGGGAATTTATGAGACTTAGATATCCAGAACACATGAATACTTAACTACAGCTTGACAGAAGTGCTGCAGGAGGAGATGGCCTGATCAGTGAAGACGGAGGAAGAGGCGACACGTGGGAGCGAGGACACAGCAGCAGGATGAGCGATGGGGCCGGAGACAACTGCAGGGCTGGTGACCTAGGGACTCACGTGGCCACAGGAGTAGGAAGGGCGCACTGGGCACAGGAGGGTGGCCACGGAGGTGGATAGCAGGTGATGGGAGTGCATGGGGCCGTGCACAGCTGCCGAAGGCGCTGACGAAGGAGGTGCTCCTTCAGGCTAGGAACACAGTGGTGTAGCGCGATCCACGGGAACACTGCAGTAGACTGGAGGGCAAGGTAGAGAGCAGGAACTCACGTGGTACGGAGGTGGACGCCGAAGACATGTGAAGTGGTGGCCACGTGGTTACCATGGATACGGAGGTGGAACTGGAGCTAAGAAGCGTGACCACTCTGAGAAGGTGCAAATGACGGCGTGCTGATGAGGGTGCTGACGGAGGTGGTGCCGATGATGATCGAGGAGAGTGCAGAACAAGGGCAGGAGGAGCCACAAAGCACTGATATGCAAGGCAGAGGACGCGGCAGAAGGGTGTGTGAGTGTGTGTGTGCGTGATCGTGTGTGTGGGCAAGGACACGTGGGCAGTCGCTGAGGTATCGGGGACACGTTGTGGAGGGAGCACAGGGTGAAGAGACGTGAGGTTCGGAGGACGCCGCTAGGAAGGGCGGAAGCACTGCTGCAAACCAGTGTATTGATGTGTGTTTATTTTGGGCCACCCACCGGTTTGTTGATAACTGTGCCTGCCGTTGGGAGAGATGACTTGCCGAGAGAGTTTCGTGATTATGTGTCCTTATGTAAGCATGATGAGGGAAGACGAAACACACGAGGAAGCTTATACCTCTATTGAAATAACCACACACACACAACAAAGAAAACCGAGCATCCACGCCTTGCCTTGCAGATATGATGATGCGTCCTTTCCGAGGTGCAGACGGTGAGAGAATGAGGGTGAAAGAGGGTGAATGCGAGCCGACCTGACCTGAAGGGGCGCTTGGTCACGACCTCGGTAATTGACTGACCCGACCCAGAGCCGTGACGTCAAATGGAAGGTTAGAACTGATTGGGTCCGGCACCATGAAGTGAGGAAGGTGTATTTACTTATTTGTGTATTACAGGGCCTGAGCTAAGCTCTCTGTGTCCTGTCTTCTTGTCTACTCCTGTCATATCTCTCTTCCATCTGATTGACACACACTGCGTCAACGACATCACTGCTCAGTTTATTCCACTTATCAATACTACGATGCAAGAAACTGTATTTTCTCACGTCATTTAAACAGATGTCTTTTATTAGTTTTTTTACATGTCCTCGGAGATGATTACTTGTGGTCACCTTTATCAACTCTGTCCAATATGTCAATTTTGTTCACCAATTTATACTTAGTTATCATGTCACCCCTTGTTCTTCTCTCTTCTAATGTGGTCAGCCCCAGCTCCCTCAGTCTTTCCTCATAGTTTAACTCCTTGAATCCTGGTACCATCCTTGTTGCCAGCCTCTGTACCCTTTCCACCTTCACATTTTTCTTCATGTGTGGTGACCAGACGCAAGCTGCATATTCTAACTGGGGTCTTATTAAAGTGCATAGTATCTTCTTCATCATTCCTTCATCTAGGCAGTGGAATGCAAGACCAATATTTTGAAGCATATTATATGTTTTCTCAAATATCTTGTTTATGTGTTTCTCCAGTGACAAGGTGTTTTGCACGGTTACTCCTAAGTCTTTCTCCTCATTGGTCTCTTCAATTTTCTCATCTCCCAGCCTGTAATCCTTGTTTGGTCTGTATCTACTTCCCATTTTCATAACATGGCTCTTGTTTATATTAAATTTCATCTGCCACTCTTTACTCCACCTCATATATTTTATCAAGATCTTCCTGTAACTTGTTACAATCTTCCACATTCTTTACTCTCCTCATAATTTTAGTATTGTCTGTGAACATATTCATGTAACTGTCAATTCCTACTGGCATATCATTAACATAAATCAAAAACATGATGGGACCAAGCACTGACCCTTGTGGAACTCCACTGGTTACCTTTTTCCACTCGGACTTCTTTCCTTTCACCGCTGTTTGCATTTCTCTTCCCATTAAGTAATTTTCCATCCATTTTGCTAGTTTATCACTTACTCCTCCAATCTTCTTTAGTTTCCACATCAGTCTATTGTGTGGCACTTTATCAAAGGCTTTTCTCAAGTCCAGGTAAATAGCATCCACCCATCCCTCTCTATGTTGTAGTATGTCAGTCACTCTTGAATAAAAACATAATAAATTGGATACACATGATCTTCCTTTTCTGAAACCAAACTGCCTTTCACTCAGGATGTTTTCACTTTCTAGATACTCACTCCACTTTGCTTTAATTACTTCTTCACATACCTTGCACAATATACTAGTCAACGATACTGGATTTTAATTTAACGGTTCCATTCTACTTCCATTTTTATATATAGACACAATGTCAGCTCTTTTCCACTCTTTCGGGACTATTCCTGTTCGTATGGAGGTTTCCACAATATCAAATATGGGGTTCAACAATTGATCTTTACATTCTTTCAGCAACCTCCCAGATATGTCATCAGGCCCCATTGATTTATTAATATCCAAGTTACTTTTAATTTTTCTTATATCTTCTTTAGTAACCATGATGTCGTGCATTTGCTTTATTTCCGTAGGCCTTTCTCTTGTAAAATGCTCCTCCTTTGTAAACACTTTGCAAAAGTTGTTGTTCAGTATTTCAGCTATATCTCTAGCATCCTCATATACTTCTTCCCCAACTTTTACTTTTATTTAATTTTCCATTTATGAATTTGTAAAACATTTTGGGGTCACTATCACAGTTTTCCACCACTCTCTTTCTGCTCATATTCCTTTTGTGCTGTTCTCCTTACTTCAACATATCTATTCCTTGCTGTTTTGTAGACTTCTCTTGATAATCCTTCACTGTTTTTCCTAAGTTTCTTCCATGCCTTTTCTTTGTTCTTGTTTGCTTCTTCACAATTTCCATTAAACCACTGGTTATTATTTAAAGTCCTCATTCTGTGATATGGCACAAACTTCTTCACAGCACAGATATATAAATCCATAAATTTATCATATTTCAATTGCATATCCACTTCCTGGTACACCACAGACCAGTCAATTTTATTAAAGAACTCTCTTATATGGTTGTAATTTGCCTTGACATAATTTAAATTTTCCTCCTTGTACTCCACACTCTTTTCCATGCTTAATTCCATATCCAGCTCAAATCTTAGGACATCATGGTCGCTTTTCCCCAAGGGACATTCATGTTCAATTTCCTCTTTTAAGGAGATGCCCCTGGTGAATACCAAATCCAACCTTGCAGCAACATCCTGTCCCCTGCACCTTGTTGGTGATCTCACCCACTGTGTCATCAAATTATTTGTTGCTACGTTTAACAATTCCTCTGCCCACTCACCACCATTCACCACTTCGTAGTCTTTCCACACTATTTCCTTACAGTTAAAGTCCCCGACTATCATCACTCTATCCTTTCTGGTGAGTTCCTGTTTTATTCTGTCTAGAGTATTTCTCATCACCTCTTGATACTGTTCATAATTCCAAGCACTGGTTCTGGGTGGTATGTATACTGTTATGATATTAATGTCCCTCTTACCATCTGTTATAAGCATACTTATCACTTCCTCATTTCCCTTACTAAAGTTCACCTCCTTCACTATCAGATCTTTTTTAGTAAAAACCATTATACCACCATCTCCTGTATTCTTACTATCATTTCTCCATACTTTGTAGTGTTTTACATCAAACCAATCTAGCTTTATTTCGGGCCTTAACTTTGTTTCCACCACACACATTATGTCCGGTTCACTGTTTCTTAGGTAATCCATACATTCTAGCCTTTTAGACAGAAATCCATCTATATTCGTGTATGTCTCTTGAATTCCATTCCTAATCTCTTTCTTCCATGTTTTAGTCTGTGTACTGTCTATTCCGTCTGTTTTATCCACCACTTCTTCAGCCTCCCATGTCTCATCCTCGAATAAAACTTGGTCTTTTCCTCCTCGGTTCTTTCCTCATTCTTCTCTCTCACTTCAGTTACAAGCTCTCTCATTTTCATTTTTTCCTCCTGTGTGGTGATAATGAAATGTGTGTATGGAATGTCCGCGCTGCATGAGATGGTGCAATCAGCGTTGGCTTAATATATAGAACATGAAATACATGATGAAGAAAATATTACAATGGATGATATACAAGACACATGATATATGATACATCTGTCTTCCATGCTCTCTTAGGCATATCACTGCCAGCTGAAGGGAGATGTTGCCACAACCACGTGTAGGTGAACAATGATGCTGCTTGGTGCATGGCTAGGGTGAAGGGGATGTGGGTGGCGGGAAACAGCTAGCTAGTGACACCTTGTGGCTCCATTTCTGAACTAAATCGCCGCACAAATTTTAACTTTCTTGAAATTGTATAATTCTGAGGAATTTGTACAATGTGATGAATAACCCCTATTTTTGGACACTGTATAACTCTGAATTCGTATAAAGTAAATTCGTATAAATCGAGGACTACCTGTATATGAAAGAGATGTCCAGTCTTATGGACAAACAAGACTGACTGCCAATGAAAAACACAGCCCTGAAATTGAGAATAGCAGAATGTGAAAAAGTCAGTGTAATAAACCAGGAATTGAAAGAGGAGATTCTGGAAATAAGGAAGCAAAATGACGTTCTAAAAACCACATGCCAAAATTATGAAAGCTCTTTAAAGAGCTTGCAGGATAAAGTGCAGGATGGGATTACAGAGAGGGCAGAAGGTGGAGTAGGTGATAACAAGTTTAAAGGAATAAGAAATGAATGGAAACAGGAGCAAGAAGAAGAAAGTAAAATCTTCAGAAGTGGTAAGGAGACAAATTCAGGAAAACACAAAAGTTGCTGTAATAGAAGTTATCAAGGAAAAGGAAGATTTGGTGTGGGATACAGTGGACAAGAAAAAAAGCTTTGTGATTTATGGGATGAGAGAAAAGAAAAATCCAAATAAATTCACAAGAGAATGTGAAGAAAGGGAAATGGCCAAAAATTTTATCAAACGAGTACAAGACAGCACACAAGAGTTTGACCAGGAGGTGGAGGAAGTGATTAGGCTGGGAAGGTACAGTGAAGGGGTTAAGAGACCAATGAAGGTGAAAATGAGGTCTCAAGTTGCTATAGAGGAAATTATGGCTAGAAAAGGGAAGCTGGCTGATGTCGATAACAAGGAAATATGGATAAAAAGAGAAATGAACTTAGAAGAAAGGGAAAAGGAGAAAGTACTAAGAAGTGAAACTAAGGAAAAAAAAAGAAAAGACAGATAGAGAAGAAAAATTTTTACTGGAGGGTTCTGGATATGAGACTAAAGAAGTGGTACCTAAGGAAAAAAGAGGAGATCCTGGAGGAGGCAATGAATTAAGAGTGACTTATACTAACATAGATGGGTTATTATGAAGCATATTGGAAGTTCGGGATTATTTGAAAGAGAAAAGCTGGATGTAATGTGCATTGTTGAAACAAAACTGAAAAACAGGTCCATGTCAACTTTAAAGAGGAGGGATATAATGCTTGGAGGAGGAACAGGAAGGATAAAAGGGGAGGAGGAGTGCTAATAATGGTTCGTGATAATATATGTGTGGAGGATGTGCAATAAGGTGAGGACAAAGTGGAAGTAATGAGAGTAACAATCAGAACAGAAGATTTGAAGAAAAGAAAAATTATAGTTACATATGTTCCACTAAAGATTAATAAATAACATGGGGATCAGAAGAGCATAAAGATATGCAAAGAGAGGTGATAAAGTGCCTAGATGACATGATAAGAAGAGACAGAAGAATACTCTTAGTTGGAGACTTTAACTGTAAAAAATAATAAACTGGAGAGAGATGGAAGTAATGGATAATGCTGGACAGTGGAGTGAGAAAGTGTTACAGTTGACTATGATTAATACAATGGACCAGTGGGTGGAGGAGTCAATAAGGTACAGGGGGAATAAGAACCTTTGTTGCTTGACCTAGTGTTCACAAAGAAACCAGAATCCCCTCCAATCATATACGTAATACCTTAGTCCAATGGGGAAAAGTGATCATTTGACATTAGAGGTGCAAATGCAGGAGGAAGATGAGATAAGATACAGAGAGGACTATAAAGGAGAGAGATTAAATTATGCAAGAGCAGATTTTGAAAAATTAAGGAGTTATTTTGCCGATATTGAGTGGAGTAATATTATGTGCAGGAAGACTGTACAAGAGAAATAACAGATTCTTACAGAAATACAATGAAGGAGTAAAAATGTTTGTTCCTGTTTATGGAGTTCAGAAAAAAATACATGCTTGGTACAATGCTAGATGCATACAAGCAAAAAATGCAAAAGATAAAGAGTGGAAGAAACTCTTAAAGCAGGGAAATGACTATAATAGTCGGCAGTACAAAGATACTAGAAATGAATATATTAGAGTAAAGAGAGAGGAAGAAAGAAAGTTTGAGAATGATGTAGTGGATAAAAGCAAGGATGAACCCAAACTTTTCTACAAGTTTATAAACGACAAAACAAAAAATAAGGAAACAATTGAAAAAAATAATTAAAGAAGGGAAGACATACCAAACAGAGAAGGAAATGTGTGAAATGATAAATGATAACTTCAAAACAGTATTCACTGCAGATGATTTCACAGAACATAATAGGACATTGCATTGCCAAGGATTACAGGAAATTGCAGTGCACAAAGAGGAAATTGGAAGATTACTGGATAAGTTGAAGTCAGAAAAGCAATGGGGCCAGATGGTGTATCAGGCTGGGTGTTAAAAGAATGTAAAGAGCAATTACTGGATCCAATTTAGGAAATAATTAAAAGTTCAATAAATAAAGGGAAAGTTCCACTAGAGTGGAAGAGAGCCAACATAATACCAATATTTAAAGGAGGAAAGGCAACTGAACCATTAAACTACAGACCAGTGTCACTAACAAGTGTCTTAAGGAAGTTACGTGAAATAATTATCAAAGAAAAATGGGTTAAATTTCTAGAAGAAGAGCAAGTCATATCGAACAGACAATTTGGGTTCAGGACAGGGCAGTCATGTGTATCAAACTTATTAAGGGGACCATCCAGTGAGGTTTTTGAAAAGTTAGAAATAAAGAGGTATGTGGGTAATTTTTTTTTTTTTGCTGATAGATGTTTATTACACAATGTTAGTTTAGTAGTTACAAGCGAATTGACCCATAAATAATTGCATGAAAAATAAAAAATCATTTTGAAAAAAATATATTTCATATAAACTTTGTCAACCAGAGGACAGATTTCAATTTTGCCAGTACGGATATGAAGTATGTGGTATAACAAAACTTTCCATCTCGTAGAATTTAGACTCTTTTTATTTTGATGGCCATTATGAATTTTTAAAATTTTTTGATTTTTTTTTTATATAAAATTATATTGCGGCACTTAAAAAAAAATTCCAAATTCTAGGAGTTGGAAATGTAGCAGCTTCATTGAGGTTCAAAATGATACCTCAAAATTGAAAATCGGTTGAGAAATGTGGGAGAAGATACGATTTGAATGAGAAAAAGTGGAAACTGAGAAAAAGGCAAAAAACCCCAAAGATGTCATTTTCGTCCTCTATGAGGATATTTCGTGCTCATCTCATACACCACCATGTGCATCATATATGCTTTTTAGGCATGTTTAGAATATTCTGTAAGACTCATATGGCACCTGGCCGTCCCTACAATGATTGTAGTAATTAGTCGCTCGAAGGCGAGGGTGTCTCCCATTCATGCGTGGTCTGTACAACTTGTAATTTCCACTTGCACTGTTTGTTTAGACATTGTAAGGCAAAAAAGGCAGGTAAAATAGGCTGGATAGTGGCTTGCAAGGTGTCGGGCGAGATACTCAATAGATCCTCCTCCCGTTCCTTACCAAAGAAACCACTTTTCATGGCTTTTTCCGTACTTATTATCATCATTTATGGTACAGAGAGTGGGGAAGGGGAAAGCCCCTGGCTGCAGTGGGCGTGGCAGGGGCCCTTTAAAGTTTAAATACCCCACGTATTTTAGCGTATTTCCCCAAAATACTCCATCACTATGTTGCCATATGTTTGGGGATGCTCTGGTGGTGTTTTGGGGATTTTCAATATTTTTCAGATTTTTTGATACTATGGCCACTGGACGGTCCCCTTAAGCTTCTACTGGAGAGTTATTGTAGGACTTGAAAACAGAGATGGATGGGTAGACACAGTATACCTAGACATTAAAAAGGCTTTTGATAAAGTCCCGCCTGGATGACTTCTTTGGAAACTAGAGTACATAGGAGGACTGCGTGGAACCTTGCTCATATGGACAAGAGATTACTTGAAGGATAAAGAAATGAGAACTGTGATCAGAGATACATACTCATCCTGGGGTAAAGTAACTAGCGGAGTGCCACAAGGGTCAGTGTTAGCCCCCATAATGTTTCAAGTTTATGTAAATGACATTGACATTGGGATAAACAGTTTTACAAATTTATTTGCTGATGATGCAAAGTTGCTAAGAGTTATGAAAACCAGAGAGGACTGTCTGCTGTTGCAGGAAGATTTAAACAAGATCTATGAATGGAGAAAGAAGTGGAAATTGGAGTTTAATGCCAAGAAATACCAAATAATGGAACTAGGAAAGAGTAAGAGAAGTCCAGTATGGAACTAGTTGATGGGAGAGGAGCAAATAATGAAGGGTAAAGAGGAAAAAGATCTTGGAGTGATCATACAAGAAAATCTGAGCCCTGATAAACACATAAGCAAGATATTTGGACTATCATTAAGATGTTGACTAATATAAGAGTGGCATTTCATTATATGGATAAAGATATGATGAAAAAAATCATCACAAACATGATATGCCCAAGGCTGGAATATGCAGTAGTGGTATGGTCTCCGAGCTCTAAAAAGGATATAAGAAAACTGGAATGGATACAGAAGATTGCTACAAAGATGGTGCTGGAATTAAAGGACCTCACATATGAAGAATGACTGAAGGAAATGGGACTGCCAACCTTACAAGATAGAAGAGAATGTTGGGACTTAATAACAATGTATAAGATAGTAAATGATATTGAAAAGATAGACAAAGAAGACCTGGTGTTGTTGACAGAAGAAGATGGAAGGACAAGAGGACATGAAAAGATCAGGATGAGGCAGTGTGTGAAGGATATTGGAAAATACCGTTTTCCACACAGAACGGTGGAAAAATGGAATACATTGGATAATGGAATTGTCACAGCACATAGTGTGCATAACTTTAAAGAAAAACTAGATAAATGGAGATATGGAGACAGGACACTATGAGCCCCACTCAAACCCTGTACAACACAACTAGGTAAATACACTGGTACCCTGTCTTGTCTGTATGGGTGACATTAAAGTAGCATGAATATATGAAATGTAAAGAGGTAGGTGTGTGCTGAGTGACTAAACATCTCGTACACTTGTAATCCTTAAAATCCCTCTGCTCTGTCTTGATGATCTTGAAGGGAAGGGACCTCTCACCTACTCTGCGGGTCTTCTTGATTTCAAGTGCTCATCCAGGGTGAAGACAAAATTGGCCCACCTCGTGTTCTTATCAATGAGCGCAAAGTCTCAGTCTGCTGCCATATGTGTGACTGGGTGTGTAGTAAGTGTGTGTAATTGCCTCAGAATGGCCTGAATAGATGTAAGAAAGAACATCAAAAGAGTGAATTTTTGTTCTGGCCAGAGTAGTTCTTTGAAAAATATGTAGTTTCTTGACCTAAGGTGGGACAAAATTGTCAGTGAACTTGTCGTTGCAGCTGGAAACTTCACATCTCATCTCTTTCTAAAACAGTTTCTATGAAGTTAGGAATTCTAAGGCATCTCCATCAATTTTTCTCGCCCTTCCAACTGCTGTTTTTTTTTATGTTAAGGCCTATAGTGCCTGTAGGCACACTTGAAGAATATGTAGGAAGCACTGTTCAGCTTCCGCCCATTAGTGGCGCAGGCAATTTTATGTCTAGTGGTACCCTTATCTGTCCCCATATGGAATACTCTTTGCATGTTTGGGGGGGTTCACTCTCACAGTTTTATTAGATAGGGTGGAATCAAAAGCTTTTCATCTCATCAACCCCCACTCCTCTGACTAACTGTCTTCAGCCTCTTTCTCACTGCCAGAATGTTGCATCTCTTGCTATCTTTTATCACTGTTTTCATGCTAATTGATCTTTTGATCTTGCTAACTGCATGCCTCCCCTCCTTCTGTGACCTCGCTGCACAAGGTTTTCTTCTTCTCACCCCTATTCTGTCTAACTTATTAATGTTAATAATATAAGAGTAACTAGTACTCTCAATCATTCATACCTTTTTCTGGTTTATAGGAGGAGGTAGTAGACACCTACCCAGACAATAATTTACTCCTAATGAGGTTTAATAGCACTTGTTCTGGGGGTCACTCTGTAACTGAATTTATCTGTGTTGTCTATCTCTCTCCCTAACTCTTCTGATTATAGTAAATTCTTTGACTGTTTAACTTGCAAAGTGGAGTACATTCTGTCCCTCTATCCTTTTTTGGAGATCTCCACCCGTGGAGATTTCAATGTTCATCACCAGTTTTGGCTTTCCTCTCCCTTCACTGACTATCTTGGTGAACTAGCCTTCAACTTTGCTATTCTCCATGACCTAGATCAAGCAACTGATGCAACAACACCTTATTTGCAATCCTGACCGTCTTCCCCCTGGAAATTTGAAGTTCCATGAGGGTTTGTTGAATGTTTTCTGTGGGCACGCAAACTAGGTTCGCGAACTTGAAATACCCCTCATTTTTGTGAACAAAAAGTGTTCAATGAATGTTTCACGAAAGCTTAAAACAAACCTCAAACAAACATTTCCCCTAGTAACCCATATATATACTAGGTTCAATCCCCATACAAGGAGAGATGTATAGGCACACTCATTTCACACCCTTTATTCAGCTTATGTTCACCTAACAGTACAACAGGATCTGGTATCAGTAAACTGCAACATACTGTAAATCTAGCTCATGTTTCATAATCTACTTTTAACATGCAATTTATTATTAATCATGATAAAATATAAAGTAAAAACTATAAAGAAAGGGACAAAAACTAAAATGTCATATTTTAGTCTTTGTCTTGTGTAAAGGAAACAAGCCAAGGACAAGACACACACACACAAAAAAAAAAAAAAAAAAGAAAAGAAAAAAAAAAAATCAGTTTGCCATTAAAAATAAATAAATGAATAATATTAAAGTCGTGTAAGTGTAGGTACATAAAACATGTAGTGTAGTGTGACTTGATTAATACATTGACAGAACAGTTGTGGCTTCCTTTGAATCTACTGATAGAGTCTTGTATATGCAGTTAGGAGAATAATATCCATTATATGAAACATTTTGCAGCTCATGGATATCTTTTTCCCTAATCTACCAATGACAAAAATATATTACCAAAACCAGCAAGTCTCTCTGCACTGACTCCTCAAGGACCTTCAGCAAAGTGGCATATGGTTCTTCTCATATTGTGCTCCTTTGAGAACTACTTTTCTCACTAAAGAAGCTATTGATAAAAGCAAATATTTATGTATTTTTCAAATATTATTTTCTGTATTTATAATTCAATTAGCAAAGCTGCACATAAACTCTTAATTATTGAAACATACTAAAAACAAAGTTAAACAAAGTTAAATACATTAACATAAGTAATGCAATATTACTAGCATGCATGTGCAGAAAAAAAAAGGTGATCCACATACAAACAGCACATACAGTAACACATACACAGTAACACCCATATGTCATGGAATAAACCCATAAATGAGTGGAAAATACTACTACTTCACTGTTGCCATTACACAGGCCACGTATTCTCAGGAAGGCTAAGTACTAAAAAGAATAATTGAAATAATGTGTTTATATATAAGGATCTTTGTTATTATGGTTGCATTTTTAGGTATATACAAAGAACCATAATTTTTAACATGCATTCATAGTTCCTTCGCAGTCTTACAATTGCCAACAATTTTCACATATTAACAGCTAATAGATGACATTATTATATCACGAAAACCAGTGAGATTCCTCTGTCTTAGTATTGGACAAAATTTGTTACTAATATACATATTCTGATATTTTCTCCAGGAATATACGGTACCTGTTAGTTTAGTTGTAAATTTGAAATATTTGAGATATATCACAGTATACAGCCAAGACAAATATGATCATAATAACAAGGATTACCCATGCTATATACAGTTACCATATTATTTAATCCAATTATGTACAGTACTTTGGGAAGTATTAAAAAGCCGTACTGTACACACCTGTAACAAAAACCAAAACAACCAAGCATAGGGAAAGAAGCAGAAGAAGGTAATGTGAAGGAAATCAATACTTGTAGTGTGAAGTTGTTTTCTGGAAAATCAATGTGAGAAAATAGCCATTATAGTTACAATACATTAGTGAGATATGTTCTGCCATACAGTACTGAAATGCACTGCTGTATTGTATATGCAAATATGGTGAAAACAATTTAGATATATAGATGTTTAGATAGAATGGAAGTAAACAGTCATTGTGTTGAGGAAAAAAATTAACAATTCCCAATGTAGCAAGACTAGTAAAAGTGGTAATGTTTGCTAAGTAAGTCAAGTGTGACTGTCCAGAGACATATTTGTCAGGTCATATATTTGCAGGGGTAGAATATAAGTATAGTACTGAACATTATGGTAATGGTGTACAAGGTGAGGACTTACGCATCAAAATGTGAAAAAAAGTCTAAAAAAGTCATCACTTATTTAATTTTAATTTTTTTCTTTTCTTTTAAGCTGGTAAACTTACACCTAGCCATTTTTAGGTACAGAGAACAAATAATCCTATTTTAATTGTGATTTGATGTTAATGAGGAACTTGAGAGACTCTTTCATGGTTCTCAAATGTAAACTTGATCTAGGCCATCAGATATCAGTTGTTATTCATCCTCTGCACCTAGAAGTGGGTCAGTGTAAGTTCACCGATTTTAAAAGGCAAGACTATATAAGTGCAAACAAAGTACATTCAACCCTCAATTTAACAATTTAATGAATTTTTGTGAAGCAGATATCATGCAGCTATTTTT
The DNA here is from genome assembly GCF_017591435.1 of Portunus trituberculatus. Taxonomy (NCBI): domain Eukaryota; kingdom Metazoa; phylum Arthropoda; class Malacostraca; order Decapoda; family Portunidae; genus Portunus; species Portunus trituberculatus. Next base: position 6,344,668 of record NC_059287.1, read on the forward strand.
CTAAATGGTAGGTAGGTACTCCATTTACTACCACATAACCACTTCAGGATACAACTCCCAAAGTGAAAAACACAAAATAACTAAGAAAAAAATGGAGAAATATAACTAGTAACTGAACAATATGCAGTGGACACTTTAGAAGTGTTAAACCAATGGACAGGCTTTCACTTTTCATTAAATCAAGGGTCAACTATACTACTATAACAGTTACATGTGCACAACTGCTACCACCAGCAGCATTTTCAAATGAGACAATACATTACTTATCCGATGTCTTGCTGCTTACAAGACAACATTCACCCTCCTGTCTGGATTAAATTAGAATGTTATGCCCTTGCACTGAACAACCATATATATATATATATATATATATATATATATATATATATATATATATATATATATATATATATCAATAAATATTGCATCAAAAATGTTTAAATCCAACTTGTAGTAAGTAATTAATGTGTAAAACTTACTATAAAACAACTAAGAAAGGCTGAGTAACCTTATTTTCTTTGGGGGAAATTCCAACCTATAATCTATTCCTCAGAACTAAGCAACTAATGAGCTTATAGCACTGGAGCCTGTTATGGCATTGGATTAAAGACACAAGAAAACCAGTATAATCAATCTATGTCTAAAACTTATAAAGGACATTATGGAAAAGCTCACTTACTTCTTACAGTGAATTGGCTTTAATGCCAAGTGACTGAAGCATCTCAAAGGGGTTTTCTATAGTGGCTTCTACTGTCTCGTTTACACCACACTTTGTGGGTTTAACATGTCCATCCTGTTGTTGATAAGGTGGACATCCTCCTTGAGTTCTTGGACATTTTTCTTTGAGGTCTTGAAGTAATGATAGCAGTAGCATTACACTGTGGGTATCTGCAGTAATAAAATTATTCTAGGTATGCCAATTGATATTTAAAAAGAAATCAATCAATAAATATAAGAATAATAAGATAAGGAGCAAAAATTTAAGAAAAAAAAAATTTCATGGAGAAATAAAAATAGAATTAATGAATTAGTAATCACATTTTCCAGCTCATGGGATATTTCATTTAATCTTTGGTAAAAAAAAAAAAAAAAAAAAAAAATACAGTATTGTATATCATACCAGACAAAATATTTAGCCATATAAAATACTGATTATTGATTGTTAAAGTACTGACACCTAGAATATGCAGGTAACCTCCAACACAACCTAATGAGAGACTAATGCTACCGATTAGCTTTACTACAATACAAAAATACAAAGAAATATCTTTTGCCGGCTTGGTCCTCCTTCCTCTGGTCTCCTTAGGTCTTGTTGTGAACTGGTTGTAACTCCTGTTTACTGTCATAAAGCCTCCCTGATGGCAGTCTAGGAGTAACAGTGCCTGGAATAAGTTCAAGAGAAAATGAAAGGGGATAAGCTAGTAATAGTCTTAATTCTAAATGTTAATGTGAAAATCTATAAATTTTAAAACATTCAAATAAGTACTGTACCTACACTACTATATGATGCATACCAGGTATACTGTATGAAATACTGGGTCTGGGGTTTTATGCCCTATGTGGGACACTGACATGGGTGTCCACAGTACATTTGAAGTAGGTGATCTGCTGGTCATATATATCACTTTGTTCTGGGGCTGGGCATACATCTCATTTCTATTCTCACTTTTTTTCTTTCATTAATAAAGCAGCCTTTTTTTCAAGAATGTCCAATTTCTCTCTCTTCTTCTATAAAAGTAAAAGAACTGGAACAGATACTGACTGTACCAAGTTTCTCAGTGATCTATGCATCATCACCTTCTCTGTGGCTCTTAAAAAAACCTTTAAATACTACTACTAGTAAATCCCAATTATTAGTGTCAGGAGCTGAACAAACTATAATTAGTCTTCTAACACTTAATTCATCATCTTATCCCTTTCTAGGCCAGTAACAGATGAATGAATTAGAGTACAATGACATGATACTGTACAGAACAGTAGTAGTATATACACATGAGGTTCACCAAAATTTTATACATGCACATACACATTCTGCACAACTACAACACATCCATGAAGAAAATAATATCACTACTACTTACTTGTGCTTTTTCTGACTAGTCGTCTTGAAGAAGCACAATTATTGGTTGAAGACTCTGAGGAGCATATTTTCTTTGGTTGAGATTCTTTCTATCTTTGACTCAGATGATTATCGTCCAGATATTTCTGCTGAGAAAATGATTCTAATTTTTAAAGCAAAAGTTAAATTTGCAACATTTATAATACCAAACCATTACTGCTTTACATAAATGTTTGGCAAATGTCTAAAAGTTGTCACATATTGCATAAGAATGTATATAATAGTACTGAGTTTAAACTTACATGTCTCTTTTTTTTGTGTAAAATCACCTTAAAAGTAATCCCCCACTCCATATACAAATGACCTCTGAAAGCTTTCATAATTTACAAATGTAGAATATATAAAAAGTCTTCACTTTCATATTTGTGTGTCTTGCTCTATACAGTAGTATACTTAGTGATATAACCTACATTACTAAATTGCTATATCTTTTTTCTGTTGTTTCTGCATACACATTACTTGAATTTATTGCACAATAGTTCAGTTAAATGTATAAATTTCAATTTTAGTTAGAACTATAATACAGATACCAGTAACCAAGTAGCACTGCCAGGCGCATGGTGGAATCAAAACGTACGCCGAGTGAAAACCAACGCTTTATAGAAACCCCTATTGGTTTAAGAAAACTAACTGATGATACTATGGAAAAGGATTTCTCGGGTTTCCAGGATGAACGTGGTAAATATGAGATGTCCAGTCTCATGGACAAACAAGACTGACTGCTAACGGAGAACACAGCCCTGAAATTGAGAGTAGCTGAATGTGAGAAGGTCAGTGCAATAAACCAAGAATTGAAAGAGGAGATTCTGGAAATAAGGAAGCAAGAATTGAAAGAGGAGATTCTGGAAATAAGGAAGCAAAATGATGTTCTAAAAACCACATGCCAAAATTATGAAAGCTCTTTAAAGAGCTTGCAGGATAAAGTGCAGGACGGGATTACACAGACACGGCAGAAGGTGGCCTAGGTGATAACAAGTTGAAAGAACTAAGAAATGAATAGAAACAGGAGCAAGAAGAGGAAAAAAGTCAAATTTTCAGTGGTAAGGAGACAATTTCAGGAGAACACAAAAGTCGCTGTAATAGAAGTTATCAAGGAAAAGGAAGATTTGGTGTGGAATACAGTGGACAAGTAAAAAAGCTTCGTGATTTACGGGATGAGGGAAAAGAAAAATCCAAATAATTCACAAGAGAACGTGAAGAAAGGGAAATGGCCAAAAATGTTATCAAACGAGTACAAGACAGCACACAAGAATTTGACCAGGAGATGGAGGAAAGTGATTAGGCTGGGAAGGTACAGTGAAGGGGTTAAGAGACCAATGAAGGTGAAAATGAGGTCTCAAGTTGCTATAGAGGAAATTATGGCTAGAATAGGGAAGCTGGCTGATGATGTCGATAACAAGGAAATATGGATAAAAAGAGAAATGAACTTAGAAGAAAGGGAAAAGGAGAAAGTGCTAAGGAGTGAAACTAAGGAAAAAAATGAGAAAAAGACAGATAGAGAAGAAAATTTTTTACTGGAGGGTTCTGGATATGAGACTAAAGAAGTGATACCTAAGGAAAAAAGAGGAGATCCTGGAGGAGGCAATAAATTAAGAGTGACTTATACTAACATAGATGGGTTGTTATCAAGCATATTGGAAATTCGGGATTATTTGAAAGAGAAAAGCTGGATGTAATGTGCATCGTTGAAACAAAACTGAAAAAAGAGATCCATGTCAACTTTAAAGAGAAGGGATATAGGAGGAGGAATAGGAAGGATAAAAGAGGAGGACTGCTAATATAATAATAATAATAATAATATTAACATACGGTTTATTAATTTGGCAGTGCCACAAAAAGTTTACACTGAAAATGTACAGTGGGGAGGGCATTAAAACAATGAAATCCTTAACCTAACTATAAATCTAACTTAACCAAGAATTAACTTATTGATTTAAATTTATTTATTTATGGCTTGCACCATAGTGGGCACCGCACTAAAGTGGTACCGGTCAGTGCGCGATGCTCTTAAGGGCGCCATGCGATTCTGGTGTCGGGTGGCGAGGGCAGGGAGAGGCATGTCTGGGGGTAGCAGGTGGCGGAGATGTGGATGATGCAGCAGCCCTTCCCCAAATTTTTCCAAGGCTTCCTGGTGTCTTGTGGCCAGCCTCGGCAGACTCAGGCAGGTCAGGGCATCCTCGTAGGACCTATAGGCAGGCCCAAGGATGACCCTGCACGCCCTCTTCTGAACCCTCTCCAGCTGTTGTTGTTGTGTGAGTGAGGTTCAGGGAGGAGGACCACGCTGGGGAGGCGTACATGAGCTTAGGGAGTATAAAGGTGAGGTACACTCCCCTCAGCTCATCTGCCGGTGTACCCAGGGACCTGAGTTGGCGCAGCATATAGATCTTGTGTGAAGCTGACCTGATGATGGTGGAAACATGCTCCTTCCATGATAATTGATCATCCACCAAGACACCTAGAAGCTTGGTGCTGCGGACCACCTGGAGGGAGTGAGGGCCCACAGATAGCTGGGGAGAGGGGACTGCTGCTGTGGAGGTACAAATGTGCATCACCACGGTCTTGGTGTGGTTGATGGCCATTTTGTTGTCCTCCGTCCACATCTGTAGTTGGTTAAGAGTGGACTGAAGTGCTGAAGAAGTCTGGGTTGGTGTTGTTGACGGTAAGCCCACAGTGCAGTCGTCCACATACTTCCAGCGGTGGGGAGTGTGGACGAGAGCATCGTTGATAAGGATGAGGAAGCACAGAGGACCCATCTTGGTCCCCTGAGGGACCCCACATGTGAGCTGTTGGAAAGAGGAGACAGAGCCCTGATAACGAACGGCCTGACGCCTTCCCGTGAGGAAGTCTGCCAGCCACGCTATCAGATAGGGAGAGAGACCCAGAGTGATGGCTTTCTTTACCACAACAGTGTGATCAACAAGATCAAAGGCCTTTCTGAAGTCCACAAAAGCAATAGCTAGAGAAGTGTTGCGTTTGTCCAGGTGGCTGTGGACAAATTCCAGGAAGCTGACAAGGTAGTGAGATGTGGAGGTGGATTTAATATTACCAAATTGTTGTGTGTCAATAGAGTTACAAATTTTGTTATAGGCCCAGTCGAACACAAAATCTTCACAGATAAAGCTGGGTAGAGGGGTGATGGCAACTGGTCTTAGATCATTCAGTGACTGTGGATTGGAAGTTTGGGGAGGGGGGGTGACGTAAGATGTTTTCCAGTCATCGGGGCAGGAATGTTGAGAAAGGGAGGCATTGATGATAGAGCAAAGGGGTGTGGCAAGTTCTGGGGCAAATTCTCTGTAAATTTTGATGGGGAGGTCAGTGGGAGTGGTGGATCTGTTTAGTTTAAATTTAAGAAGCTTCCAGTAAACATCAACCTCCTGGACAGGGGGTGGAGGGGAGGGGGCAGGGAGGTAGGCTGGGAGAGTAGTAGAGTGAAGGGGAGGGAGTGTCTGACAGATCGCAGCGAAGTGACCGTTAATCTCTTCGGCCGCATTGTCAGGTGAAAGGTTTGTGATAATATATGTGTGGAGGATGTGTAATATGGTGAGGACAAAGTGGAAGTAATGGGAGTAACAATCAGAACAGAAGATTTGAAGAAAAAAATTATAGTTACATATGTTCCACCAAAGACTAATACATGGCAATCAGAAGAGCATAAAGATATGCAAAGAGAGGTGATAAAGTGCCTTGATCTACAACTATCTACTCGACATAACCTTCCAGACAACTATCCTCTCTTCTTCAATAACACTCAACTTCCCCTCTCCTCTACATTAAACACACTCGGTCTATCCTTCACTAAAAATCTAAACTGGAAATTTCACATCTCTACTCTTGCTAAATCAGCTTCCAAGAAGTTAGGTGTCCTGTGGCGTCTTCGTCCATTTTTCTCTCCCTCCCAGCTGCTTGCTATGTACAGGGGCCTCATCCGCCCGTGTATGGAGTATGGCTCTCATGTCTGGGGATCCACACACAGCTTTACTAAACAAGGTGGAATCTAAAGCTTTTCGTCTTATCAACTCTTCTCCTCTAACTGACTGTCTTGATTCTTTAAGTCACCGCCGCAATGTTGCATCTTTATCTGTCTTCTACCGCTGTTTTCATGCTGTCTGCTCTTCTGAACTTGCTAACTGCTTGCCTTCCCCTCCTGCGGCCTCGCTGCACAAGACTCTACTTCTTCTCATCCCTATTCTGTCCATCTTCCTAATGCAAGAGTTAACCAGTATCTTCACTCCTTCATTCCCTACACTGGTAAACTCTGGAACTCTCTACCTGTGTCTGTATTTCCACCTGCCTATGACTTAAACTCTTTCAAAAGAGGAGTGTCAAGACACCTCTTACGTTAACTGGACCCTCCTTTAGATTTTTTTGTTTTTTCTTTCTCCTACTTTCCTCTCAACAGGGCCTGGCAACCAGCGGGATTTTTTTTTTCCAACACTTTGTTTTCCCTTGGCCAGTGCCCTTGTAATGTAAAAAAAAAAAAAAAAAAAAAATGATAAGATGATAGAAAAATACTCTTAGTTGGAGACTTTAACTGTAAAAAAATAAACTGGAGAGAGATGGAAGTAATGAATACTGCTGGAAAATGGAGTGAGAAAGTGTTACAGTTGACTATGGTTAATACAATGGGCAAGTGGGTGGAGGAGTCAACAAGGTACAGGGGGGAAGAAAAACCATCATTGTTTGACCTAGTTTTTACAAAGAAACCAGAATCCCCTCCAATCATACAATACCTTAGTCCAACGGGGAAAAGTGATCATGTGACATTAGAGATGCAAATGCAGGAGGAAAATGAGATAAGTTAGAGAGGAGACTATAAAGGAGAGAGATTAAATTATACGAGAGAAGATTTTGAAAAATTAAAGTTATTTTGCTGATATTGAGTGGACTGTACTAGAGAATTATGACATTCTTACAGAAATACAATGAAGGAATAAAAATGTTTGTTCCTGTTTATAGAGTTCAGAAAAAAAATACATGCTTGTTACAATGCTAGATGTATACAAGCAAAAAAGGCAAAAGGATAAAGCGTGGAAGAAACTCTTAAAGCAGGGAAATGACTATAATAGTCACCAGTACAAAGATACTAGAAATGAATATAATAGAGTAAGGAGAGAGGAAGAAAGAAAGTTTGAGAATGATGTAGTGGATAAAAAAAAGCAAGGATGAACCCAAACTTTTCTACAAATTTATAAATGGCAAAACAAAGAATAAGGAAACAATTGAAAAAAATAATTAAAGAAGGGAAGACATACCAAACAGAGAAGGAAATGTGTGAAATAATGAATGAGAGCTTCAAAACAGTATTCACTGCAAATGATGATTTCACAGAACGTAGTAGGACATTGCATTGCCAAGGGTTACAGGAGATTGCAGTGCACAAAGAGGATATTGGAAGATTACTGGACAAGTTGGAAGTCAGAAAAGCAATGGGGCCAGATGGTGCATCAGGCTGGGTGTTAAAAGAATGTAAAGAACAATTACTGGAGCCAATTTGGGAAATAATTAAAAGTTCAATAAATGAAGGGAAAGTTCCACTAGAGTGGAAGAGAGCCAATGTAATACTGATATTTAAAGGAGGAAAGGCAACTAAACCACTACTAAACTACAGACCAGTGTCACTTACAAGTGTTGTAGGAAAGTTATGTGAAATAACTATGAAAGAAAAATGAGTTAAATTTGTAGAAGGGCAAATCATATCGAACCAACAATTTGGGTTCAGGACAGGGCGGTCATGTGTATCAAACTTATTAAGCTTCTACTCGAGAGTTATTGCAGGACTTGAAAACAGAGATGGATGGGTAGACACAGTATACCTGGACAAATATTTAAAAGGCTTTTAATAAAGTCCCGCATGGAAGACTTCTTTGGAAACTAGAGTACATAGAAGGACTGTGTGGAATCTTGCTCAAATGGACAAGAGATTACTTGAAGGATAGGGAAATGAGAACTGTGATTAGAGATACATACTCATCTTAGGGTAAAGAAACTAGAGGAGTAAAGGGTCAGTGTTAGCCCCCATAATGTTTCAAGTTTATGTAAACGACATTGACATTTGGATAAACAGTTTTATAAATTTATTCGCTGATGATGCAAAGTTGCTAAGAGTTATGAAAACCAGAGAGGACTGTCTGCTGTTCCAGGAAGATTTAAACAAGATCTATGAATGGAGCAAGAAGTGGAAATTGGAGTTTAATGCCAAGAAATGCCACATAATGGAATTAGGAAAAAGTAAGAGAAGACCAGTATGGAACTATCTGATGGGAGAGGAGCAAATAATGATTAATAAAGAGGAAAAAGATCGTGGAGTGATCATACAAGAAAATCTGAGCCCTGATAAACACATAAGCAAGATATGTGGACTATCATATAAGATGTTGACTAATATAAGAGTGGCATTTCATTACATGGATAAAGACATGATGAAAAAAAATCATCACAAGCATGATACACCCAAGGCTTGAATATGCAGCAGTGGTATGGTCTCCGAGCTCTAAAAAGGATACAAGAAAATTGGAAAGGATACAGAAGATTGCTACAAAGATGGTGCCAGAATTAAAGGACCTCACATATGAAGAACGACTGAAGGAAATGGGACTGCCAACCTTACAAGATAGAAGAGAATGTTGGGACTTAATAACAATGTATAAGATAGTAAATGATATTGAAAAGATAGACAAAGAAGACCTGGTGCTGTTGATGGAAGAAGATGGAAGGACAAGAGGGCATGAAAAGATCAGGATGAGGCAGTGTGTGAAGGATGTTGGAAAGTACAGTTTTCCACACAGAACAGTGGAAAAATGGAATGCATTGGATAATGGCATTGTTACAGCACATAGTGTGCATAATTTTAAAGAAAACCTAGATTAATGGAGATATGGAGACAGGACACTATGAGCCCTGCTTAAACCCTGTACAATACAACTAGGTAAAATACACACACACACTGACGAAGGAGTAGAAAGCTATATGAGTTTCTTTACAGATGACGCAAAACTTTTGAAGAAAGTTGGGTCGCACGATGATGGTAGAATTCTGCTGCAGGCCTTAGATAGACTATGGGAATGGAGTAAAAGATGGGAGATGGAACTCAACATTAAGAAATGTAGCATAATGGAATTTGGAAAGAGCAAAAATAGGATAACAAGACAATATAAACTTGGAAAAGAGAAGATTAAGAAGGTGGAAAGTGAAAAGGACCTGGGAGTTCTCATAACAAAAGAAATGTCCCCCAATAAACATATAAATAAATTTGTTGGTGAGACCTACAACTTACTGAGAAATATTAGAATTGCATTCTCATAAATTGATGAAGATATGGTGAAAAAGTTATTGGTATCCTTGATCAGACCACGACTGGAGTATGCAGCAGTACTGTGGTCACCTAACACGAGGAAGGATTTTAGGAAAATTGAAAGGATACAAAGAGCAGCCACCAAACTGGCCCCAACCTTGTCAGCTCTTATTTATGAAGAGACTGGAGAGACTAGAATTACCAACACTGGAGCAGAGAAGTGAAAGAGGCGACCTAGTGACCATCTACAAAATAATGAATAATATGGAGCTTCCTAATAGGATCGACCTGCTGAAGAGGGACAGAAGGGACACAAGAGGACATGGACTAAAACTCAGAAAAGACAACTACAGAAGAGACTTCAAGAAAAACAGCTTCCCCCATAGAGTGATAGATATATGGAATGGAATGGACAGAGAGATGGTGTGTGCAAAGTGTATACACGACTTTAAGAGAAAATTAGGCACTGTGAGATACAGAGACTGGACAACACGAGTATAGGCTCCCCTCTTGTAAAATACAACTAGGTAAATACACACACACACACACACACACACACACACACACACACACACACACACACACACATATTGATAGAATTTTCAGAGAGACGTATAATTTGCTAAGGAATATTGGAGTAGCATTTCACTATATGGACAAGGAAATGATGAAGAAATTGATAAGTACTAAAATAAGACCTAGATTGGAATATGCAGGAGTTGTGTGGACTCACAAAAAGAAACACATAAGAAAATTAGAGAGACTACAAAAATGGCTACAAGAATGGTTCCAGAATTTAAAGGGATGGCATATGAGGAGAGACTAAAGGCAATGGATCTACCAACCTTGGAGCAGAGAAGAGAGAGAGGATCTGATACAAGTTTATAAATTGATTAACGGAATGGATGAAGTGGATAATGAGAAACTGATCCTGAGAGAAGAATATGACTTTAGAAGCACAAGATCGCATAGTAAGAAACTAAGGAAGGACGATGTCTGAGAGATGTTAAAAATTTAGTTTCCGCAAAGATGTGTTGAGACTTGGAACAGTTTGAGTGAGGAAGTGGTATCAGCAAAGAGTGTACATAGTTTTAAAGAAAAATTGGATAAGTGTAGATATGGAGACGGGACCACACGAGCATAAAGCCCAGGCCCTGTAAAACTACAACTAGGTAAATAAATACAACTAGGTAATACACACACACACACACACAGAAATGGTGAAGGTTATTAAGTCAAATGAGACATTGGTGAAACTGTAGACAAAAAGAGATGTGTGGTGATATTTGGTGTGGAGGAGGATAAGACAAGTAATCAATCGATTTTGACTAAAAAAGGCTTGTCCGGAATGGCAAATGGCAATGGAAAATGTGTTCATGCATGACTTTAATACAGGTTGAACTTTAACGGCATGTGATTTAGGAATCTGTTTAAGGGAAAATTTTGAACATAGTGTTGTCTTTAAGGATTTGGATGAAGCTGTAAGGAAGTTGGAAAATAAATCAGAGTTTTTGTTCAGAAAAACAAACTGAGAGAAGAAAGAGACTTTGCACCAGATGTGGAAGACAAGAGAAAGAAAAATAAAAGAAAGGCAGGATCAGGAAGAATAGAAGTAACAGGAGGTGGAGGAAAGGGCAAAATGGAAAATCATCATCAAAAAAGTAAAATGAATGGGAAGAAGAAAATGTGAGAAGGGAGACTTGTTTACAGTCCAGTACTAGAGATCAATGTGTGATCTATAGTGTGAGAACTTTGTCTGGTAGTTTGAAAGACTTGTGGACAGATTTGTGAAACTGTAGACAAAAATGGAAATGGAGGTGGAAATGAGTTAAAGTAAAATGGAGAGAGAAAACATAAAAAGGTGATAAATAATATCATTAATGTGGTGCAGGAGGAGGAAAAGACCTAGTACAAGAAATAGAGGACTTCCATAGAATTGGAAAGTTCACAGAGAAGGTATGAGGCCAATAAGAATCAAACTTAAGTCACAAAAGGATGTAGATGAATTGGTGGAGAAGTCATGGAGGCTAGCCCAGCAGGAAACAACAAGGAAGATTTGGTTGAGAAGAGATCTCGGTGAAAAGGAAAGAGAAATGTTAAATGAGTTGAGAAAGGAGGCTTTGAAAAAAATGAAGAGAGGACAGAAGAGGAGAAGAAAGAGTTTTTCTGGAGAATCTTGGATATGAGACTGAGGAAGTGGTTCATAACCCAGAAAAGTACAGCAAGAAAGGACTAAAGAAACTTACGTATGAGCGGAATGTAATGTATTCCAACATAAATGGAGTGATATCGGGATTTTAGAACTCAACGATTACTTGAGGGACAAGAACCCAGATATTGTGGGTCTTACTGAAACAAAACTGAGAGAGGAGAAGACCTGATGATGGTTGGAGAAGGGAAATATAATGTTTGGAAAAGAAATAGAGTAGGTAAGATGGGAGGAGGAGTGATGTTGCTGGTTAAAAAGATATAAAGGTGGATCAAGTGAAAGAAGGTATGGGAAAGGCAGAAGTGCTAAAGATCAGAGCAGAAACTAATGAAGGAAAAAGAGGCACTACATAGTGGTGTACGTACCACCTAAGACAAATGCATGGTCAGTACAGGAATATGAAGAAATGATAAGTGATACAGGAACATGTCTGGAAGAAATGTTGGGTGGCTGTGAACGAACTATAATGATGGGAGATTTTAATTGTAAAGAGGTGTGTTGGGAGGACTGGTCAATGGAAGGATCAGAGACAACATGGGAAATACACTATTGACACTGGCAATGGAAAATGTGTTAACTCAGTGGGTCAAAGAAGATACTAGGTTTGGAGGAGAGGGAGCATCGTCAAGACTGGACTTGGTCTTTAGTACAGAGCCAATGGTCATTGAGGAGATGAGGGTGGAGTGCCCTTTAGCAAAGAGTGATCATGCAGTTTTGGAGTTCAAGGTGATAGATGAAGAGAAATCTAGAAGAAATGAAGAATATAAAGTGGGAAGATGGAATTATGCCAAGACAGATTTTGGAAACCTAAAGAAATTCTTTCAAGAGACAAATTGGATGAAATTCAAGAGTGCTAAGGAGCAAATGAAAAGTGGAAGGAATTTATAAAAATATACAAAGAAGGTGAGAAAAATTTGTACCAATAAGACAACATAGAGAAGTTGGAAAGCAGGACTGGTTTAACGATAGATGTGAAAAGGCTAGAACAAGAAAAGAGGATGCATGGAAGAGGTGGAGAAGGAAAAGACGGATTAAGCAGTGGGAAAGTTACAAAAGAGCAAGAAATGAATATGTGTTGATTAGAAGAGAAGAAAGAAAGAAACAAGAAAAGGATATAATTGATAAATGTAAAGACCAACCAAGGCTTTTTACAGACATGTGAACAACAACATCAAAAATAGAGAAAGTATTGAAAGTTTAGAAGTAAATGGAGTATGCAGTGAAGATCCCAGGAAATGGCAGAGGCTATGAATGGATGCTTTCGGAAGGTATTCACAAAGGAGACTGCTTTTGACAAACCACTGGTAATGGAACAGAAAGGGATTATGAAGGAGTTTCAAGTAACTGTGGAGGAGATCAAGAATATGATGGGGAGTTTAGAAGTGAGAAAAGCTGTGGGACCTGATGGGGTATCAGGATGGATTTTAAGAGAATGCAGGGAGCAACTGGCAGAAAAAGTTTGTGAAGTAATTGATGCCTCATTAAGGGAAGGTGTAGTGCCCCAAGACTGGAAAAGAGCTAACATTGTCCCAATCTATAAATCAGGTAACAGAGAGACCCATTGAACTATAGACCAGTGTCACTTACAAGTGTGGTAGCTAAGATGTGTGAGAGGGTGGTGAAGAATAGATGGACAGACTTCTTGGAGAAAAATGACATACTTTGTGAGTGTCAATTTGGTTTTAGAAAAGGGCGTTCATGCACGACAAACCTGATATGTTACTATTCGAGGGTGATAGATGTAATACAGGAAAGAGATGGTTGGGCTGATGGAATATATCTGGATTTAAAAAAGGCCTTTGATAAGGTACCACACCGGAGACTGATCTGGAAACTTGAAATGGTAGGAGGAGTGCATGGCAGTTTACTAAAATGGATGGAAGACTTTTGGTAGGAAGAGAAATGAGAACAATAATTAAGGACAGACCATCAGAATGGGGCTTGGTGGAGAGTGGAGTTCCACAGGGATCAGTGTTGGCACCAGTAATGTTTGCGGTCTACATAAATGACATGGTGGATGGGGTGTCCAGTTATGTGAGCCTATTTGCAGACGATGCAAAATTGTTAAGAAAAGTGAGATGTGACAAAGATTGCGAACTACTCCAGGAAGACTTGGACAGAATATGGAAATGGAGCTGTACATGGCAAATGGAGTTCAACACGACAAAATGCAAGAAAATAGAGTTTGGCAAGAGTGAAAGAAGAATCAGGAGTATGTACAAGATAGGAAATGAAGACATAAAACCAGTCATGAAGAAAAGACCTTGGGGTGACAATTACCAATGACCTATCGCCAGAGAGACATATAAACAAAATAATTGGAGAAGTATTGAACTTATTGAGGAACATAAGAGTGGCGTTCGTATATTTAGATGAAGAAATGATGAAGAAAATAATTACTGCAATGATAAGACCGAGGCTTGAATATGCAACAATACAGTGGGCTCCGAACTTAAAGAAACACATAAGGAAACTAGAGAAAGTACAGAGGGCTGCAACAAAATGGTGCCTGACTTAAGAGATTTGACTTATGAAGACAGACTGAAAAGAATGCAACTTCCGACCCTGGAAAACAGAAGAGAAAGGGAGACCTGATAGCAATATACAGAGTGATGATTGGCATGGAAAAATGGATAGGGAAGATCTGTGTATGTGGAATGAAAGAATGTCGAGAGGGCATGGGAAAAAACTAAAAATGGCCACTTATAGGAGAGATGTGAAAAATATAGCTTCCTCATAGAAGGGTGGAAGCATGGAATAGTTTAGACGTGGAAGTGGTCAACGCAAGGAATATTCATGATTTTAAGAAAAGCTGGACATTAATAGATATGGAGACGGGACAACATGAGCATAATTAGGTACACACACACACACAAGACCGTATGTTACAATTAGGTAAATACAATTAGGTAAATAAACACACACACACACACACACACACACACAAACACACACACACAGAAAAAAACACACACAACTTGTGTTAAGGCTAAGGAAAAGAGAGATGTGGCTTGGAAAAGATGGAAAAGAGCAGGAATATACTAAATAAGGAGAATTATAGAGTGGCAAGAAATGAGTATGTGAGGGTAAGGAGGAGGAAGAAAGAAAATTTGAAAAGATATTGTAGACAAGAGTAAGGAACATCCAAAATTGTTTTACAGGTTCATAAATGGTAAACTTAAAAGAGAGTCCATTGAAAGATTAAAAGGAGAGCAAGGGATAGTAGATGACCCTAAGAATATAGCGGAATTGCTAAATAATAGGTTTCAGCAAGTATTTACTAAAGAAACAATGTTTGTAAAGCCACAGAATGTACAAGGAAATGTGCACATGGAGGACATTAAGATACCTAAAAGGAGTTATATAAAATGTTGGAGGAACTTAAAGATGATAAAGCGATGGGACCAGATGAAGTTTCAGGAAAATTATTGAAGGAGTGTAGAGAAGAATTGATTGATCCATTATATGATATTATAAGGTGCTCATTAGAAACAGGGAAGTACCAGTAGAGTGGAAGAGAGCTGAAGTGGTGCCCATTTATAAGGGAGGCAGTAAGGAAGAGCCTCTTAACTATAGACCTGTGTCTCTAACAAGTGTGGTCGGTAAGATTTGTGAGAGGGTGATAAAGAAATATTGGATACGGTTCCTGGAGGATCATAAGTTATTATCGGATCATCAATTTGGCTTCAGGAAAGGGAGGTCATGTGTAACAAATCTACTGAGCTTTTATTCAAGAGTGGTTGACAAAATACAAGAGAGAGAGGGATGGATGGACTGTGTATATTTGGATTTAAAGAAAGCTTTTGACAAGGTACCTCACGAGACTGTTATGGAAAGTAGAGATTTATGGAGGACTGAAAGGAAAAGTGTTAAAGTGGATGGAAAACTACTTGAGATGGAGGAGATGAGAACGGTAATAAGGGATGCAAAGTCGGACTGGTTGGTGGTGGAGAGTGGAGTCCCACAAGGCTCAGTGCTGGCACCAATACTTTTCCTGGTATATATTAATGACATGCCAGAGGAGTAAACAGTTATATTAATTTGTTTGCGGATGATGCGAAGTTGTGTAGGTGTGTGAAGAGTGAAGAAGATTGTGAAATTTTACAGGCAGACCTGGATAAGATTTGGGAGTGGAGCAAGAGGTGGCAAATGGAATTTAATCTGAGCAAAAGTCATGTGATGGAGATGGGAAGAGTGGAAGACGGCCAAGAGGGTCATATAAGATGGGTGAAGAAGTAGTGTTGAAAAAGGTGGAAAAGGAAAAGGATTTGGGAGTGATAATACAAGACCATGGGCAGTTTGAGGCTCATATTGATAAGATGTTTGGAGAAACGTATAATTTGATAAAAATATTGGATTAGCCTTCCATTATATGGATAAAGATATGATGAAGAAATTAATTAGTATGGTAATTAGACCAAGATTGGAATATGCTGGAGTGGTTTGGTCCCCTTATAAAAAGAAGCATATAAGGAAGTTGGAGAGATTGCAGAGAATGGCAACAAAATGGTTCCGGAATTGGCAGAAATGACCTATGAGGAGAGATTAAAAGAAATGAATTTGCCTACCTTGGAACAAAGAAGAGAAAGAGGAGATTTAATACAGGTTTATAAACTGTTGAATGGACTGGATGAAGTGGATAATGAGCAAATGATGTTGAGAGAGGAAAACTTAAATAGAACTACAAGATCGCATAGTAAAAAGATAGCCAAGGGAATATGCTTGAAGGATGTGAAAAATATAGTTTCCACAAAGATGTGTGGAGGTGTGGAATGGTTTGAGTGAGGAGGTGGTGTCAGCAAGGAGTGTGCATAGTTTTAAAGGAAAGTTGGATGTGTGTAGATATGGAGACGGGGCCACACGAGTATGATGCCCAGGCCCTGTAAAATTACAACTAGGTGAATACACACACACACACACACACACACACACACACACACTCACTGACTCACTGACTCACAGAAGAGTGAGAATGAACAAAGATGCTCATTAAGTTTGGGGACCAACTGATTTGGTTCTCATTTGGTTTGGGCACCAACAGACTTGATGATCACCTGTTGAGTCTCAATTGATTTGTGGACCAGATGACCTGAGTACCAAGTGCTTAGGGACCAGGTGACTTGCACCTCTTTGTAGACACATGTATTTGGATCATGAAGCTCTCGTCTTTTACTCTAAAGTGCGCTGGCTTTCCAAGGGCAATGTTGTGAATCGAGTGTTTGAACTTTGGGGGAGCTTAAATTGTGTCTGGAAATTCAAGGGAAAGATGATCTGTTAAGTTACCTCAATATGGTTTTGTGGAAGCCACTTCTTACTCATTTAGCAGATACATTTGAACATCTAAATAGGTTGAATCTGAAGCTACAGGGCAAGGAAAGAAATGTTTCACCTGATGGATTGTCTTTGTGGATTTCTTGCCAAGCTCCAGAACTGACAAGGAAAGTCGGTGCTAGGAATGTTGCCATGTTTGAAAACCTTTCAGCTGTCCTTGATAAAAATGAAGAAGATAGTCTGTTTGACCCATTACTTGAAACTGAAATCACTCAGCATCTGGAAAATGAACTTAATACATATGTACTTCCTAGGGTTCGAGGAGGAAGAAGGGAAATTGGTAAGGATTCATTCCCTGGCATTCTTGATATTACTACCATTTCCAGTGAAATTCAGGACGAGTTCCTTGATCTTAAACATGCTTCTGCTGCCAAAGATTTCTAAAAAGTGGTAAAGCGTCAGCCAAAATTGGGGAGCAAATGCCTCGATACCTCCCTCTTAAAAGAAGACAAGTTGTACATAGTCGGAAATACAGATGCAGGGAGGGAGTTCCAGAGTTTACCAGTGAAAGGAATAAATGATTGAGAGTACTGGTTAACTCTTGCGTTAGAGGGTTGGACAGAATAGGGATGAGAGGAAGAAGAAAGCCTTGTGCAGCGAGGCTGCAGGAGGAGGGGAGGCATGCAGTTAGCATGAAAATAGCGATAAAAGGTAGAAAGAGATGCAACATTTCGGTGGTGAGAAAGAGGCTGAAGACAGTTAGTCAGAGGAGGGGAGTTGATGAGACGAAAAGCTTAGATTCCATCCTATCTAGTAAAACTGTATGACTGGAAACCCCCCAAACATGCGAAAAGTACTCCACACAAGGACGGATAAGGCCCTTGTACAGAGTTAGCAGTTGGAGGGGTGAGAAAAACTGGCGGAGACGCCTCGGAACACCTAACTTCATAGAAGCTTTTTTATAGCAAGAGATGAGATGTGAAGTTTCCAGTTAAGATTGTGAGCAAAGGACAGACTTCATTGTGGAAGAGGGAGACAGTTGAGTGTCATTGAAGAAGAGGGGATAGTTGTCTGGAAGGTTGTGTCGAGTTGATAGATGGAGGAATTGAGTTTTGAGGCATTGTAAACTACTAGATTTTCTCTGCCCTAATCAGAAATCTTAGAAAGATTGGAAGTCAGGCGTTCTGTGGCGTCCCTGTGTGATCTGTTGACTTCCTGAAGGGTTGGTCGTCTCTGAAAGGACGTGGAAAGATGTAGGGTGGTATCATCAGCGTACGAGTAGATAGGGCAAGAAGTTTGGTTAAGAAGGTCATTAATGAATAATAGAAAGAGAGTGGGTGACAGGACAGAACCCTGAGAAACACCACTACTAATAGATTTAGGAGAAGAACAGTGGCCGTCTACCACAGCAGCAATAGAATGCTCAGAAAGGAAACTTGAGATAAAGTTGCAGAGAGAGAAGGATAGAAGCCGTAGGAGGGCAGTTTTGAAATCAAAGCTTTATGTCAGACTCTATCAAAAGCTTTTGATATGTCTAACGCAACAACAAAAGTTTCACCGAAATCTCTAAAAGAGGATGACCAAGACTCAGTAAGGAAAGCCAGAAGATCACCAGTAGAGCGACCTTGACGGAAGCCATAGTGGCGATCAGACAGAAGATTGTGAAGTGACAGATGTTTGAGAATCTTCCTATTCAGGATAGATTAAAAAACTTTAAACAAGCAAGAGATTAAAGCTATAGGACGGTAATTTGAGGGGTTAGAATGGTCACTCTTTTTAGGAACTTTCAGTAGGAGGGAAAGGTAGAAGTAGATAGACAAAGTTGGAAGAGTTTGGCCAGGCAAGGTGCAAGCATGGAAGCACAGTTTTTGAGACCATAAGCTTTGCGAGGGTTTAGGCCAGCGTGGGCATGGAAAACATTGTTACGAAGAATTTTAATTGTAGACATGAAATAGTCAGAGGGAGGAGGAGAGGGAAGGACAAGCCTAGAATCATCCAAGATGGAGTTGTGAGCAAAAGTTTAAGAGAAGAGTTCAGCTTTAGAGACAGAAGAAATGGCAGTGGTGCCGTCAGGATGAAATAAAGGAGGGAAAGAAGAAGAAGAGAAGTTATTTGAGATGTTTTTGGCTAGATGCCAGAAGTCTCGAGGGGAGTTTGAGTTTGAAAGATTTTGACATTTTCTATTTATGTAGGAGTGTTTGGCAAGTTGAAGAACAGACTTGGCATGATTCTGGGCAGAAATATAAAGTGCGTGAGATTCAGGAGATGGAAGGCTCAAGTACCTTTTGTGGGCAACCTCTCTATCATGTATAGCACGAGAACAGGCTGAGTTAAACCAAGGTTTAGAAGGTTTAGGTTGAGATAAAGAATGAGGAATGTATGCCTCCATGCCAGACACTATCACCTCTGTTATGCGTTCAGCACAGAGAGATGGGTCTCTGACACAGAAGCAGTAATCATTCCAGGGAAAATCAGCATAATACCTCCTCAGGTCCCCCCAACTGGCAGAGGCAAAATGCCAGAGGCACCTCTGCTTCGGGGGATCCTGTGGAGGGATTGGAGAAATAGGACAAGATACAGTAATGAGATTGTGATCGGAGGAGCCCAACTGAAATGAAAGGGAGACAGCATAAGCAGAAGGATTAGAGGTGAGGAAGAGAATGTTGGACGTGTTTCCAAGACGGTCAGGAATAGGGGTAGGATGATGCACCAGTTGCTCTAGGTCATGGAGGATAGCAAAGTTGAAGGCTAATTCACCAGGATGGTCAGTGAAGGGAGATGAAAGCCATAGCTGGTGGTGAACATTGAAATCTCCAAGGATGGAAATCTCAGCGAAAGGGTAGAGGGATAGAATGTGCTCCACTTTGGAAGTTAAGTAGTCGAAGAATTTACTATAGTCAGAAGAGTTAGGGGGAGAGATAAACAACACAGATAAATTTAGTATGAGAGTGACTGTTAAGTCGAAGCCAGATGGTGGAAAACTCGGAAGATTCAAGAGCGTGGGCACGAGAGCAAGTTAAGTCGTTGTGCACATAAATGCAACATCCAGCTTTGGAATGAAAATGAGAATAGAGAAAGTAGGAGGGGACAGAGAAGGGGCTACTGTCAGTTGCCTCAGACAGCTGTGTTTCGGTGAGGAAAAGATGAGGTTTAGATGAGGAGAGGTGGTGTTCCACAGATTGAAAATTAGATCTAAGACCACGAATGTTGCAGAAGTTAATGTAGAAAAAGTTGAGGGAGGTGTCAAGGCATTTGAGGCAGAGGCTAATAAGTGAACTTTTTACAACCATATCCAAGTTTGATAGTGTCATCTAGTCTTTTGTAGTGTAGTGATGCAAGTTAAGCATATCAAAGAAATCTATCAAACATAAGATAATTGTGACTAAGTGTAAACTGTAATAAAGCAAGGGTGTTCTCTTCATCAACATTGTCTTATTTTACATTTTTTGGAGGCATGGGGTTTGGGAGAAAAATTAAGGGGAGCCACACGAATGTTGAGAATGCTAGAATTTTTGAAGGGGGAATGGAGTGAAAAAGTTTGAGAACCACTGTACTGATCCCTACATCAAGCACATTCTCTCTAGGAACTCCTTCACACCTTCAACCATCCTTTCACTCTCCATTCCCTTCCTGTCTTCTTCACCCTGGCATCTCCAAATTTCCTCAGCACCACTTGCATCATCTCACTCCTGTCTCTGGCTTACTTCACACTCTAGCATCACATGCTCCACCGTCTCGTCCTCTCACACGTCACAAATCTGGCACACTTGGCTGTGGGACTCAGACCATCTGTTGCCTCTTTCATTCACATCCATACACTGTGTTCTAGCTCGTACCCTTGTACAACTAACTGTTCAAACATTGGGGCCCCTTTCCCCTCTATACTATTTCCAAAGTACTTTTCTGTTCTTTATTTTTCCATTCACTCAGTCCCATATACTTCACCATTGTATCTATCTCACTCTTCCACTTCTTTATATCCCATTATAGGCTTTCTCCATTTCTTACAATCACGCCCCAGTCACTTAACATGCCTCCCTTCAAGTCGTCGAAACAAACATCCTACTAGTTTCCAGACCACCCTTCACTACCATCCTGACACACTTTTCTCTTACCTGCTATTCCTAACATGCAGAAAGAAACACTTTCCTAATTATTCTTGCATCATTCATTCGCTCTAACCTAGCCTTTAATCTCAATGTCTTCCCTCAATGCCTCTATCGCTGCATACCCTGGTGCATTAAGTGCAATTCTAACTACTCTCTTTTGTCCTATTTCTAATTTCTCTACTGTAATTCATTTTCATCCCACACAATCACGCCCATATCACACATAATGCTCGGAATGGCCATGCTCTTCCAAATTTCTCACAGAATGTCATACTTGCTCACTCTCATCCTTGCTGCACTTCCTAGTCGGTCTATTCATTGGATCACCGAGCTTATCTTTTCATTCTTTGCTTTCATATAGCCATTCAGGAGAAAGAGGAAGACTACAGAGTTTAGCTCTGCTAAACTTGCTACGTGAATGGAGAAAAGAATATAAATAAAAAGAATAACCCCCACCACAAAAAAAAAAAAAAAAAAACACACACACACACACACACACACACACACACACACACACACACACACACACACAGAGGAGGATGGTGGAGAGGGAGATGACTTGGTGATGTTGTAATCCTACGACTTCACTTCTTTTAAGAGGGAGGTCTCAAGACATTCTGGATAATTCTTATGAATTCTTAAGGGAACTCGCAACCCAGTGTCTTTTTTTTCATTTTTTTGTTGCCCTTGGACAGTTTCCTCTCCTATATAATAATGAAAAAAAAAAAAAAAAAAATCACGGGAAGGGGCAGGACATGGACCAGGTTGAGAAGGTCAAGTAGGTGGAACCCAAAAGCCTAGTTTTTGAGGGAGCTGAAACTATCAAAGGAAGACTGAAGCCGTGGGGCTACCAGGAGTTGCTACTGTGAAATCATATGGCCAGGATTGGCAAGATCAAGTGCTGGCGTCTGTGCACGATTTGGTTCAGCCATAAGTTCTCCCCATAGACACTTCCCACCTCTCACCAAAGTCCACCGAAGCTGAAAACATTCTATTATCTCATTTGCATGTATGATTTACTGTAAGTCTCCGTGGGACAATATGCCACGACTATTAAGAATCTTTTAATGTCACATACATGGTAGGCGGCCTCCAAACATGGACAAGAGACGGAAAATTATGAGCGTAACTCGTGCGTTCATGTGCGTTTTTTTTTTTTTCGGTGCAGTGTCTGCTCTCGTTCTTGTTTCCTCTTTCTCATCTTAAGCATTTTCCTTCTCTCTTATTCCCCACTCTCATCTTTATATTTCCTCATCCCTTCCCCTCATTTGTCCTTCCACTTTCTTCTATCTTTTTTCGAATTCCTCGTTTTGGTTATTCTTTCTCTCATTCTTGCTACCCTCTACTCTCCATCATTCTTGTTCCTTCCACTTTGTCTACCTTTTCATTACCTTTAAGTTCTTCCGTCATTCGTATTGTACTTGAGAGAGAGAGAGAGAGAGAGAGAGAGAGAGAGAGAGAGAGAGAGAGAGAGAGAGAGAGAGAGAGAGAGAGAGAGAATCTTGAAAGGAAAAATAATAATGATGATAATTTATTGATGATGATAATATGATGGAGGTGGTGATGATATGATGATGGTAATATGTTAATGATAATTTAATGTCTGTGGTCTTCAAGTGCTTCTGTAGTTAATTTGTCATCTGCCGCTTTCTCCAATTCAATCCTTATAGCCACCTCGTCCAAAGTAAAATGAAAATTCTTCAAACTGTTATTATTTTCCTTCCTACTAACTAGTGTTCTCTTTCTCTTTCCTTTTAAGCACCCTCTCTCCTTGTGTGAAGAAAGAAGCATCGCTGGCTGGTATCACGCTTTTATTTGTGCCCTCCATCTGGATTCCTGGACCCTTGCTGCTCTCTCCATGTGCACCTTCTATTTAGACGCTCAGTCATCTTTACTCATCCTATCTGGTGATAATTAGGTGATAAATGAAACCTCTCCTTCTACAATCTAGAATTTAAACGACACAGCGTCTTTTGGTGAGCTGTGATCTTCATTTTCATACACTGTGCCACCTCGTGATATTTTTCATTTTCTATAAACATTTTTGCTTGTTGGACTTCTGTATGCTTTTCGTTGTTGTTTCTTTTGTGGGTTTGTGCTATTGTATCAATTATTTCGTTATCATTATTGTATTACCTTGTGTTATATTTCATACTTAAGAACAAATTACCCTGAGCTTCGCATTGCGCATCCTGTGTATATATTATTTGTGAGGAAATTTACCACGTCAGGGTTTGTGGTAGACTGCTCACTTCTTAGAACAGTATATGAGCGGCCACACAAGGTTCAGGTATGCACGGCACTGTTATCATTCGTTACTGTGGTTTATGTTGCGATTATTTAAGTGTCCTAACAAGTTATTATGTTATGACAGTCCATGGCAGGGACATTTGTTTAGCTTCACACCCATCGAGCATTATGATGTGTCAGGCCGGGTGGTTGGACCAGTGGGCAGCTGGGCATGGTTGTTAGGCACTTCTGAGGTAGAAGTAAACGAGAGAAGCCAATGTTGTGAGTAATATAGTCATGCATGGGTTGTATTCATAATTGTTTATTGTTTGATGTTCTACCAATCTAATTTCTATATATTCCCATGTTGCTTTGCATGTTATTAAGCATATTTCTTATCATAGCATCGTGGAACAAGAAATAATCCAATGTAACGCTTAATAAATACGCAAAGCAACATAAGATCCTATGACGTAACACTAGAAAATAACACGCACGCACGCACGCACGCTCTCTCTCTCTCTCTCTCTCTCTCTCTCTCTCTCTCTCTCTCTCTCTCTCTCTCTCTGGCTAAGGGATGCAAAACCAAATTAGGAAACTTACTAAATGTTCTTTCCCGCAAAAAAGGAGGCAGACAATTCAACGGAGGCTGCAGAGTGAAGCTATTTTCTCCCCCAGAAGAGTTCAGTCCATGGTAAGGAGGAAGCTGCAGCAGATACAAGTATTAAGTGCTAAATCCTAAATACAAGATCCGATCTTTCATTTACGCATCATTTGAGTTTTGGGCAGTGCTGTTTTTAGTGTGCTTGTATCATCAGTATGTCGAAATTTTACTTGTATTTCTGATGCATGTTGAGCAACTCATAATGTACATCATGAAAAGGAAAGGTTGATAACATTGATGTACAAAATAAAAATGTTATACTCTATTTTCTATACATAGTAATAGCTACATAAAATAATTGAAGCTGCAAGAAATTAAGCCATCATGCGTACACGTGGCAGTCTATATGAAAGGCATCTTCCTATTTTTATACATTATTCTCATTCAGAAATCTCTTATTTTCTTTCAAAGTTCTGTAGTGATTCACCGTTAGTAACCTCATTACTGAATTTAGTTCACCAATGAGAATCATTTCCTTCCTACTTAAAACATCAGATTTTCGTAAGGACTAATTTTAAAGTATAAAGAAAATGAGTCTATTCTTTATTGGTGTTTTTGCCGCTGATGTAGTCTTTGCTAATTCATCACTAGAATCATAAAAACTTCCTTGGACAACTTATTATCTTTCCTTCAAAATGCTGAAAGCGGTCGAGATAAGACGTCAAAGTTTTTATTTATTTATTCATTTATTTGCTTCATATCCCTGCCTACTTCTACTTTTGCCTATCTTGGCTAAGAATTCTTTCAAGAGGGAGATTTTGAGACATCTCTTATTTGGGATAATCATTCTATCTCTTTCCTTTATGACCTGACATCTGAGGAACTTTTTCATATCTACCTTTTTTCCTTGGCCAGAGTCACTTTTCCATAAAAAAAAAAAAAAAGCATTCATACTAGCGGGAGTTGTGTTCAGGTATTTGTTTCCCCGCTACACAACGCACGCCTGTTTCGACCAGCACACACGCGACACATTATACAGATGAACACTACACGCCGTCTGAAGGGAAAGTCCGCGTTGTTTATCAAATAACTTTCATCTCGGAGTTTTTTCTACCCGTTGTAAAAGAAACGTAAGCTGAAGGACGCGTCACGTAAGTCAAAGGCATAGCGAAAGCGGGTGTCCAGTGGAGCGTCACGTGGCCTCGAGGACATAGCGAGGACACGGCATTGCTTCGGGTCTGCATGTGAGGATCCTGACGGTCGCTTTGCGCCGAGACCAGTATTCTGAAACGCTTTGCTCTCTCACCACGACTGTTTTCCATGGCCACAGAGATGATTTCACTTAAAAACCAGTATCACTTCAACCATAGCCTTCTGAAAGCTGTGAAGGTACGCTACAGAACTGTTTCAGAGACATCACTCCTCCCGCCATCTGCCACAACACAATTTTTCCGCGTGTGGACAAGATGAAACGCGATTTTCCTGCTCGCTGGGAACTATACGAGCCCCGCCTGACGCCTGAGAGCGGTGGGGAGAGAGGGGAGAGTGAGTCAGGTTAGGCGTCAAGAGTGAAAGGGTGAAACAAAAGCTTAGTCATGATCTGGTGCTGCTAGCATCTCTGGACAGTATTTCCACTGTCGCCTCAGGACAAGACTCCCTGTGAAGGTATCAAAGTCTTCAGCTTGACATGTAGGCTACTGTCAAGAGTCAGGGTGGTGGAACATGAGATAAACCATATTCAGAACATTTCTGCGCCGTACTTCCACTAGTTTCAAAAGTCTGTAATAAAAGTGTGTTGGTTTTCAAGTTTTCAATATTCTAGTGTCAGTGTATAATGAGATTTTTTCCATTATTAACAGGAGGAACACTCTTGAGAAGTTTGGTAATCATCTCTGTGGCCTTTGAGAATAGTGGTGGTTTGAGAGCAAAGCGTTTCAGGAGTCAGTGTTACCATCCTGTTGGTGGTGAGGTCAGCGCGCCATGTTCCTTCTTAGACGTCGTTATAAGTGCCACCTTCCTTCACCCCGCGTCTCCTAATGTCTTGCCCCCCACCTCCTCCCCCTTCCACACACCAGGCACGAATCACATTTTCTCCAGCCAGGAATACAATAATTATTCACGCATTAAGATGGTGGTAATATGTGTAAACCTGGTGAACTCTCTTATGTAATTGTGACCTTTGGCTTATACAGTAAGCAGTTTTAATATGTAAAATATGACATTCGCCATAGCCTCAGACCTTCACTTTCTGTCGGCGGCGGTGCAACACTACCCGACTCCCTTCCTCCCATCCTGCTTGCCTCCCTTCCTCCCTCCAACCCTGCTTGCTTTCCTCCCTCCTTGCCTTCCTCCCTTCTTGTCTCACTCCGTCCTTGCCTCCCTCTCTACTTGCCTCCCACCCACCTAGTCTCTTTCCCTCCTTTACCACATCTCTCCTCCCCTCCACCCTTACTCCTTCCCTCCTTGCTTCCCTCCATCCCCGCTTCTTCCAGCACTCCTTCCTCCCGCCCACCCCACCTGCCTCTTTCCCTCCCCACCTTCCTCTCTCTCTCTGTCCCTCCCTCTCTCCTTCCCAGCCTAGGATAATGGAACACTCATAGCTGCTGTAATTACGAAGCATAATCACATTATTTTCAAGTGAATGATTACTCCGACATGGAAGGTTGTGTTTAGACATTAATTAGTCACGACGAATATCATAACCGCCTTTGTGTACGATGCTTTAAGCTGGACTGTTGCACACACACACACACACACACACATCTCTCTCTCTCTCTCTCTCTCTCTCTCTCTCTCTCTCTCTCCTCTGATATACGATAATTCATCTTAACTTATGGATAATTTCTTTTTACATCCATCCGCTTACAATTTTTTT